>NC_138552.1:75480153-75613288 GCF_964273705.1 Natrix helvetica
GTTGCAAGATAAGAAATTCCATTGCCCTGTTCTCAAGGGCCTTGGCCCCAGCAGACATGGAAATTTCCACATTAAATATAAATATGCTCTTGACATTCCTGGGTTTCAAGGTCCTCCTGAAAACTGGGAACGATTTGTTGAGAAGCAGAAGCAACACCCCCAAAAGCTCAATTTCCCAAAAGAAATAGTGTCCACGTTCAAAGCAAAACATAGCAAAGAATTACTCCATATAATTACCTAAGTAGGGTGAAGAAGAAGTACCCTGTACAAAGAGAAGCAGTTTTGGAAGCCGATGCCAATACAGCTAGTGTGGAATAAGGAGCATCCTTGTAACAGTAAGTTTTGTGAGATGGCATATCAACTACTACAGTAGAAGACGCTTGCCTACACTTATTCTCTATGTTGTGAAGGCCTTCAGCATTCTCATGTAATACGGTAGGAAACGAAGGCCAGATAAATTCTGCTCTGGAGCAGTCCCTTGTGCTGAGGGAATTGGAGAACACAAAACACAAAACATGTGTCTCTCTTGCTTTGGTCCCCTGTGTTGACTTTGGATTGGTTTAAGCGGACAAAGATTCACCAGAAACGGGGTTCCAGGAGAAGTCTTGTCGTCCCAGAGCTGGTGGGTTTTTTTTTGTTTGTTTTTGTTTTAAACAAAAGTAGAATTTAGCAAAGGCTTAAAAGGGTGCAAAGTAGTTCCAGGAAACAATGCAAGAGGAAATAGGTTAGTTTCATCATTTTGCCATTTGTGGCTTGGATCCCAGCCCTTTTTGATTGGTAAAAGCCCTTAGCAAGGTAACAAGAGGCTGAGTTGGGGTGATAATTAATACACCCTTGGGAGAGAATAAAGAACAGAGGGAGAGAGGGAAAGAGAGAGACAGAGAGGGAGGAGGGAGGGAGGAGAAAGGGAGGGAGAGAGGGGGAGAAGGAGAGGGAAAGGGGGAGGGAAAGGGGGAAAGAGAGAGAGGGGGAGAAAGGGAGGAGAGGGAGAGAGAGAGGGAGGAAAGGGAGAGGAGGAGAGGGAGGGAGGGAGAGGGGGCAGAGAGGGAGAGGGAGGGAGGGAGAGGGGGAAGGAAGGGGAAAGGGGGAAAGAAAAAGAGGGAGAAGGGGAGGAGAGGGAGAGAGAGAGGGAGGAAAGGGAGAGGAGGAGGGAAAGGGAGGGAGGGAGAGGGGGAAGGAAGGGGAAAGGGGGAGGGAGAGGGGAAAGAGAGGGAGAAGGGGAGGAGAGGGAGAGAGAGAGGGAGAGGGAGGAAAGGGAAAGGAGGAGAGAGAGGGAGAGGGAGGGAGGGAGGGAGGGAAGGAAGGGGAAAGGGGGAGGGGGAGGGGAAAAGAGAGAGGGGGAGAGAGGGAGGAGAGGGGAAGAGGGATTTGAAAGGGGGAGGTAGAGGAAGAGGGGAAAGAGGGGGAGGGGGAGGGAGAGGGAGAGAGAGGCAGACAGGCCATGGTGGTGGTGTACACTTCAAGCTATCACTTAATCATGTTGGACAACTGCCATTGTCCCCATTTTTGAAAAAACTTAACAACTGCAGTGATTCACTTGGCCAAAAGAGTTCATAAAATGGGGCAAAACTCACTTAAGCAATGCTGTGCTTAGAAATGGAAATTTTGAGCTCAGTTGTGCTTGTATGTCAAGGGCTATATTAGAGAGACAGATGCTAAGGATTTGAAAGGAACTAGATACAGTTCAAACTGAGATATTTTATTACAGGAAGAGGGGGGGGGAAGAAGATTAGGAACTTCACTATCAGGTGAAGCAACGACTGATGACCTGCATGGAATACAGCCGTTTCCTCTGCTTCTACCTCTGAAATGACTATTTGAAAATTATCTCTTGGGTGGGATGGGTGAGCGGCAGATAGAAGACTTGGAATAATGTTGATACTCAGATTAAATTTATCAGGTCCTAAAAGATACCAGCCAATCAATCACTTCAGTCCTTACTGTAAAGTATCCTTTAAAAAGATACCAGACAGGAAGATTACAGTATTTGCCATGATAGCCAAACAATAATGTCACCTTCGTTCTATATATTAAAAAAGAAAGAAAGAAGATAAAGTGGATTTTATAAGATACGCAAGTTAAAGCAATCAATATTGCAAAAAGAAATGCCAGCAAATCTTTGTGGGGCACATCCTTAGGTAAACAGTGATTTAAAAAAAGGGACTAGTTCAAAAGCAAACAGGTCTAGGTCCGTGTTTACACACACTACGTAGATGGACGGTTCATTCCATGATGAGGGAACGCTGTCTATTTCCACAATCCTGAAGGCACAGAACATACATTGCTTGCAGTTCTTTTCTAGACTTTTCAGTTCTACTTTTCAAATGTTTGTAGAAAGGAAATTGGCCCCAAGCAATATTTCAAGCCTAAATACACACATGCACTCTCCTAGTTTGAAGGAAAGTAAAGCAGTAAACAGAACATTCCAAAGACAGAATATTTTCTGATAATTTCTCAAGCTAATTACTTGTTACTAAAAGGCATGATATATTTCAGTGAGATGGGTGGCACAAATGTAATACATAAATAAAGCAAGTATGTATGTATGTACGTACGTACAGTATGTGTACACACACACACACACACACACACACACACACATGCACGCGCAGTTGGAGAACATTTTCCCTGGCCCTTATCTACCATCAAATGAATTGTTTTAACCTTCTGTGGAAGAATTAGCAAACTGAGCAAATTTTATATTCATTTTAGGACATTTTAAATCAAAATCATTTAAATGGAGGATCGACAATCTTGGAATGGATGTTTTGCCTTGGCCAAATCTCTTTGGAAAAGTAGACATTGGCTCTATTAAAAACAAAGCATTGCAGACAACATTAGACTTCGAACGTCTAGTATCAATACTTATTAACAAGAACAACAAAGAAAAAAAATCAATTGCCGATTGGAGAGAGGAAACATTAAAACATGCATAGGCAATGTAGAACGCTCCTCACCGCCTGACCTCCTGGCCACCCTTGATTTCACCTTTCAGCTATTTTTAAATTTAAAAATAAATCCAAACCTGACCCTCCTCAAAGCAACACACCTGCCTTTAGTATCCGTTTTCTTTATGAGAATGCCAGTAGGGGAGCTTTGAGTGGTTTTGGAGCACAAACTACTCACTGAACTGGAGGCTACAGAACAGCACTTATTTTGGAACTGTTTCCAGATGTACACACACAAACTCACTTGTGGCAGGATGTATTTGGGGAAGGGGAACAAAAATAGAGTCCACTCACCACTACTTTAGAATACATAGATGTTTTGTGATCGGCCACTCTCATTATTGATTTTAGGACCAGAGGAGCCATTTGTGCAATTGTTTTGGGAGGGCACCTTCAACATATTTTAAAACGCTAACATTCCACTGAATCCAGAAAAGATGCTCGACCATGATGTTAAAATAATTTTTTGAAAAATTACTCTACCCAGTTGTTGTTGTTGTTGTTTTAGGAAAGCCATAAGAAGTCATGCAAACAATCTTTAAATGTTAGCTGCTGGAAGCAACAATAGAAAAATAACAGAATAACAAAATAACAGAATTGGAAGAAACCTTGGAGGTCTTCTAGGCCAACTGCCTGCTCAAGCAAGGGATTCTATGCCATTTCAGACAAATGGTTGTCCAATCTCTTCTCAAAAACATCCAGTGTTGGGACACCCACAACTTCTGGAGGCAAGTCGTTCCACTGGTTAATTGTTCTGTCAGGAAATTTCTCCTCAGTTCTACTGTAGGTTGCTTCGCTCCTTGATTAATTCCCATCTGTTGCTTCTTGTTCTGCCTTCTGGTGTTTTAGGCTGACCCCCACCCCCTCTTCTCTGTAGCAGTCCCTCAAATATTGGAACACTGCTCTCATTTGTCATTATATTATATGATCTGTGATGATTCTTATATCCCTGTGATGATTCCCACTAAATGGGTTTGATCCAGTGGTGGGTTTCAAATTTTTTTAGAACCTCTTCTGTAGGTGTGGCCTGCTTTGTTGGAGTGGCTTGCCAGACATGTGACCGGATGGGAGTGGCTTGCCGGCCATGTGACTGGGTGGGAGTGGCCAACTTGTAAAATGTGGTGAAACTCACTTAACAACGCTCTTGCTTAGCAACCAAAATGTTGGCTCAGGAACTCTGGCATTTGAAGCACACAAGTCTTAAAGCTGTCAAGTTACAAGACCCTTGCACCCCTAACCCTTTAGAAAAAAACCCCCAGGGGTGTTCAAACTTGACAGCTTTAAGACTTGTGGACTTCAATTCCCAGAATTCCTCCTCCAGTCATGTTGGCTCAGGAACTCTGGCATTGAAGCACACAAGTCTTAAAGCTGTCAAGTTACAAGACCCTTGCACCCCTAACCCTTTAGAAAAAAAACCCAGGGGTGTTCAAACTTGACAGCTTTAAGACTTGTGGACTTCAACTCCCAGAATTCCTCCTCTCGCTCTTCATCTTGATGATGTGCGGACGGGCGGGGGGGGGGGAGCTGGAACCGGTTCTAAATGGCAATGTAGATTTGTGGAACCTCTTCTATAGAAGAGGTTAGAACTGGCAGGAACCCACCCCTGGTTTGATCTGATACTCTCTGTTCTGAAATACAATATTGAAGTTAAAGCAGAAGGAGACCATCACTATGGATATTGGACACCTGCAAGAATTCCAAATGCGGTTGTACCAGAATTGAAGTGCAAAACATGCTTGTTATATGCAAAAGATTGTGAGAAATGCTTTGTCTTTTTAAAAGACAGCTCATTTTGACAGGTGTGCAATTGTATTTCACCCAGTTTCTTTCCATCATCATTTTGTTGTACTTCTACCATGGAGTTGTAGGACACCAACAAAGACTTGCTTGAAGTCATTTTCCACTGACCTTTGCACACAATAAGCCAATATTAAGCCAACATGTATTTAATATCCCAAGAGACAATCCTAGTAGGAGAACTTTAGGCGCTCATCCTAAGCGTTTGCAGGTGCTCTGGATGCAAATGAGTGCGTGCCTGCCAATTAACCTAGTTGAGATTAATCTTTAAGCTTTATCCAGGCCAATAAAGCTTAGGACTATGGTTTAGACAGCATTGTGTTACCCAGGCAGACAGTTGCTTTATTTATCCTGGCTCTTTTGGCTGTGTAACCTTTAGGACAAGATTAGCGAGCATATTTGCTTACTTACAACTCAAAAATCTGTTGTGTCAATGCAATTGGCCAAACATTATTGGCACTGGTGTGTATTCTCTCTCACACTCCTGTCTCTCTCTTCAACATAGACCTTTCTACCCAATTTAGGATGGCAATTTATAAATTATTTTAAAAGGTGAAGATGAAATTCATTTGCTGTTGCTCTGCTTACCATGATTGTGTCAGGAACAGGCAATCTTTTTAGACAGGGGAGAGGCTGAAAGCATCTGGTGAGCTTGCTTCTAAAATGGTTGCCAAGAGATGGTTGCCAGGTCCCAAAATGGTTGTCATAGCAGGCATGGCAAGTCCTAAAATCCCAATTCAGCAGAGAATGCTCTCTATTCTCTGAGTGTACTGCTTGGAGACCCAAAAGCATTTCTGGAAATTAATATATGAGAGAGTCAGGTTTTGCTTTGTCATATTTTATTTTGGACTTTATTCCGGACTATTTAAAAAATGAGGCAGAATAGAATTCCACTTAGCTAACAAAATGGAACTTGTATGGGAACAGCATATACAATAAATGTAATCATATAAAAGATCTTCCATTATACAGAAGAGGTTTTCTTGAGATAGCCAAGACGGTTGCGCCCTCCATTAGTTAATTTGCAGAACAAGATTTAAACAGGGCTCCAACAGATCTCAGCCGCTGCTAATTAAGGAGCAATTAATTAAGATGTAATTAAATCCTAACCAGCAAAAGCTCGTATTGGATGCAGAGTTGTGCTCCCAAGCCTGTGAGAAGTTTGGCAAAAATCATGCAATCTTGAAGCTTATCTAAAGTCAGCAATGAAAATGGGATTTTCATAGAACCAGTACATGAAAATGCATTGTGTTGTCATTATAACAACCTAAATTAGGTTACTTTCACACAAAAAAAGCATCTCAAGTTATCACACTGGTTTGGAGGATCCCTTCGCTAAGCGTGATCTTATTCCATCAGAAAACAGCAACTTCAGTAACACCAGTGACTATGATAGGAGGAACTACTTATTTCTGTTGTCCCACCAGACCTGTGCCAAGAACCTTCTGTGAAACAAGGCCATCTAGCGGTCACCTAGGAGATATGCCGCCTCCGGTGTGGGGCCTGCCCTTTGAAACTCTCTCCTTCTGAAGAGTTTAGTCTCCTGGGGCACCTGGCCTCTGATGTTAGCGGAGTCCGTAGTGGGTTTGTCTTGTGCTGAGATGATTGATGAGGACATGTATTGATTTGTAATTATGGGTTGCTTTGTGGCTTTTACATTGTTTTATGTACTGGCTTTGATGGCTGCCTGGAGATATTTGATAAAAATGGGTAACCATATACAGCTGGTCAACTTACAATCACAATTGGGCCCAAATTTTATGTTGCTAAGTGAGAAATTGGCTAAGTGTCTTTTGCCCCATTGTATGACCTTTCTCGCCACATTTGTTAAGTGAATCACCGCAGTTCGTAAATCAGTAATACGAAGGTTACGTGAATCTGCTTTCCCCATTGGTTTTGCTTGTCAGAAGGTCGCAAAAGGGTGACTGCATGACTCCCCGGGACACTGCAACCATTCATAAAATATGCCCCATACATCCCTGCGACCAATCCGCTCACACAGAGAGGGACTTCTCCGGGTGCCGTCCGCTAAACAGTGTCGGGGGGCGACACCCAGGAGCAGGGCCTTCTCTGTGATGGGCCCAGCCCTGTGGAATGACCTCCCCCTTGACATCAGGATTACTTCCGATCTCCGCTCCTTCCGTGTAAAGCTCAAGACCCACCTTTTTCAATTATCTGGCCTGGCTCAACCGTAGTTTATCCTTTCCTCCTGACGGTCCTTTTGGATTTGTGATTTTATTATGGGGTATTTTTTAATGGTTAATTTTATTATTGTGATGTATGTAATTGTTACCTCCTCCGTGTCCGTGTCCGTGTATGTATATGTATGTGTATGTGTGTATGTGTATGCTTATATGTATTTATGTACGTTTTTTATTGTACGCCGCCCCGAGTCCCTGTGGAGAGGGAGCGGCTAACAAATTAAATTATTATTATTATTATTATTATTATTATTATTATTATTATTATTATTATTATTATTATTATTAAAATGTGAGTCAGTTGTGAAGTTTCTGAATGCAAATCATGTGACCATGGAGATGCTGCAATGCCAGGGTCATAAATGTGAAAAATAGCCATGTCCAGGGATAGGTTGCTGCCGGTTTTACTACCGGTTTGCAACCCGCACACTACGCGCCCCTGCGCTGTTCAATATAAATTGTTCTTCGCGCATGCGCAGAATGATTTACAGTGAACTGTGCATGCGCAGTCATTAAAAACCAAAATGGTGGTGGCCCAGAGGTGGCGAGGGAATCAGTTCAGGAGCGTGGCAGGTCTGGGTCGCTGCCGGTTCTGTGACCCAGGCCTGAATTCCACTACCAGTTCAGCTGAACTGGGCCGAACCGGGAGCAACCCACCTCTGGTCATGTCCCTTTTTTCAGTGCCATTGTAACTAAATGAACTGTTGTAAGTCTAGGACTACTTGTAATTTCTTTAAAATAGGCAATAGGTTAAATTCAATAAATTGGATTTATTGAAAAACTTCAGGCTTTATACACCTGGAATCTGAAATATAGAACACAGTCTAGGTAATATTCTCTTTACAAGAAGGGTGCTTGCAGGAGTCTGCAGCTGCGCTCAACGCTTTATAAAAGAAGAGCAATGGCGAAGCACAGCTTTTCTGAAGTTGAGAATAGAGAGCATTGTAGAACAGTGGGTGATCAATTGAAAACCCTATGCCAAGGAGCTCTCCTTAAACTAACGCAGTGCATTTCATTGCCGCTATTGTGCATGCTTATCTTCAGGCAGCAAGCAAGTTTGGCTGGACCAGCGCCACTGATAGCACTGACTGATGGTAGACTAATGTACTTGCTGCTGTTGTTTACTTTGTGAGTTACACCGTTGTTTGACTTTAACTTTGAAAAATAGGTGCAGGTGTTATATTCCTTGGTTATGGTCTAGTTTTCCCCACTGCAGTAGCTGAGCTACATCTTTTCATAGAAGTAAAAGAGCGAGTTTTCTTCTCTGCTTGTCTTTTTCCCACTTCTACTATTAAGATACACAGCCCATTAAATGAAGGATAAAAAGCAAATCATCTATGGCATCAGACACCAAAGGAGTCAGAAAACAAGAATCTAGATCAGGGGTCCCCAAAACCCAGTCCATGGACCAGCACTGGTCTGTGGCATGCCAGAAACCAGGCCAGGCAAATAAGTGGTCCCACCCACGGGATGCAGGAAGTACATGAAACCACATCCCCTCTGATCTGTGGAAAAACCTCTCTCCACGGAACCAGTCCCTGGTGCTCAAAATATTGGGAGCTAGACGCTGATCTAGATTGTAGATGTAGTATTTATCTATTAAGATTCATCTGGCTTGGGACCCCAATGGGGGGGAACAGCACAGTGGAGGTGGTTGAGCAACAGATTGCACCGCCCGTGTAATTAGGTTCTAGATCTAGAAGTTTTTTGTGATTGGTTTTACCTTATTTGTTTTAATGTAGATAGACAGATTTTTATGATTGTAAGCCGCCCAGTTACCCTGTGGTGAGATTAGCAGCCAATAAAATGTAATAAATAAATAAATATAAATATAAGTATTTATTTCTCCCCCTTAATTTTTTTTTTCATCAATAACTCAAGGCAGTCAACATACATAATACTCTTCCCTCTCCCTATTTTCCCTAACCAACACTGTGAGGTGGGTTGGGCTGAGTGTTACTTCATTCAGCTGGCTTTCAGGCCTAAGGTGGGACTAGAATTCATGGTCTCCTGGTTTCTAGCCTGGTGCCTTAACCATTAGGCCAATACTGCCTTTTGGTTGGTTGGTTTGGTTTGGTTTATTTAATTTATAGACCGCCCCCTCTCCCCGTAGGGACTCGGGGCGGTGTACAGACCATTCATAATCAAAACAACAGAGAATAACATAAGACATAGAACAGAAACAACACACACATACTGTCTGTATATAAAACCCCAAAACCAATTTAAATAATTAAAAAACAATTTTAAAACCCATTTAAAACCCCAATATAAAATTTAAAAAGCCATCCAGGAAAGTCAGTAATAGATGTTAAATACAGTTACGATTATAATCATAATTAGGCCAGACCAGCTACTCGAAACAGGTGGGTCTTGAGTTTCTTGCGAAAGGAGCGGAGATCAGAGGTGGTTCTAATATCGGGGGGAGGTCGTTCCAGAGGGTTGGGCCCATCACAGATAAGGCCCTACTCCTAGGCACCGCCCGCCCGCACTGTTTAGCGGAAGGTACCCGGAGGAGGCCCTCTCTGTGAGAGCGGATTGGTCGCAGGGATGTACATGTTGTACATTTTGTACATGTTGTTCCACCTACCCTGACCAATAACCTCAGTGAAATAGGTTAGGCTGTGTTGTGGCCCAGCAGGATCCATTGTAGTTGCTGAGGGACTCAGATAGTGACGGACCCGATGAGTCGGCTATGGAAGAGATGGAGGACCCTGGGCAGGATTCAGACCCAGAGCAGGGACCAGAGAGGCTGGTTGGCCACCAGGAGGCGCCTGAGGCATGGAGCAACGGGGAAGATCAAAGGGAGTTTGTCCCTGACACAAGATTAAGAAGGGCGGAGAAACGAAGGCAACAGCTGCTCCGGAGACAAGCTCCTAAGAGATAATCAAGCCCGGGTGGTTGTGGCTTGGCTCCTCCCAAGAGCGTATATAAGAAAGGACTTTGGGAGGAGGCTTTTTGCAGGACACAACCGTTCATAGTAATCTGGAGAACTCCTTGTCTGATCTGCCTTGTGTTTCCGTTCGTAACAAGCTGGAGAAGCTCTTGTCTGTATCTGTTGGAGTCTGGGTTGCTGCCAACGTCTTGCCTGTGAGTCGTGTTTGGGCTTTCAGCCAGCAAGATTATAGTACTGTAAATAAAGTGTGGCAAACAGCTAAGCCTGTGTCGGCGTTCATTACCGGACGGAGGGGGATCAGAACAGGCTGAGAGGGGATGCCTGGTTCCAAATCACCCAGGTCTGAGAGAGGACTACCGGTAGTATCTGGTCTCGCTGTTCTTCACTTAATACCTTAGTCATGATACTACACTGACTCCAAATAAACAGTGGGAGGTTAGAAACAGAAAGGTAATTTGAGTAGCAAAATTCAAGAGGCAAACATTGGAAAAGGTATAAGAATTTATTGGCAAATTAAAATGTGTATTTTTTAAAAAAGTTAAGCCAACTCTTTCCAAAACCCTTTCCATTTCTTTTAAAAAGGTGTCTGGTTGTCATAGAGCAGGGCTGTCAAACTTGCGGCCTGCGGGCCGGATGCATCACTCGTTGGCCACACCCGGTTTAGTGGAGGGGGGGGGGGAGTCCTGATACGTCACGTGACGATGCCCTGACATGAGTTTGACACCCCTGTCATAGAGGAACTGAATAATTATTAAATTAGGATAATAATTTCTCCAGCAATGCCTTTGCTGCTGCTGTACAGTCTTTAGTCCTTTTTAATTTTGGAATAATGCTCTGTAGTCCCTCTTTGACTTGTGTTGCAACTTCTTGATCAGAGCTCTGAAGAAGGCTGTAAGAGGAAGAAAGAGAATACTTCAGATATGTTTTAAACAGTATCCTTTAAAAATCAATGGTTTTCCCAAGTGTCAAAAATGCCATGGTGAGAGATATCAAAGGTCATTGAAAGATTGAAAAGAAATATGTGCTACCCACATCTAAGTGTTATCATAAGTCAACAATGTGAGTAACCAATGCTACTTCCATCTCATGCTCAGATATAAGCACTCGTTCTAATTTCTCCTTCTTCTTCTTTCTTTTAACACATTTCAAAAGAGGCTAGGGGGAATTGGATTTGGGTTGTATGTGTGCAAATTCACAAGGGCATCATGATTAATAATGGGCTGCAAGATGGGGAAAAAAACTTTCATTACTTTTCCAGAGGCTTGTTTGTCAAGATTTTTTTTTATATCAATGGTGAAGATATATATCAATGCTGGCCTGCAAAAACCTTCTGCATTTTTTATCATAAATTTCCATTTAAACTGTCACATCCAACCTTGTGTTTTTTAAAAAAAGAAAAAAGTATGATTCTGCCAAACAAACAGAAGAAAATAATTAAAGTAGCTGGGATTGAAAAAAATCTGTTTTTCAGTATGATCCAAAATAGTTCTCTTATCTAAGAGTAAGCACTGACCTAGTATTACATATTTGAAGAGATTACGTAATATGCATACAGATGACTGTAACTGGCCTTCTAGGATATTTTGTCTTTATAGGCTTGTTACTATTTTAGGGAAGGACAAGCATGGGTGTAAGCAGCCACCAAGATTACCAAAACATTGGAGCAGAAATTTAAGCTGATTAGACACGTTCCCGTCTCAAATTTTCATACGACGCTAGAGCAAGATATGAATACTCTGCATCTGCTTCTGAATCCACATTAGATATCAGATGATAGAGAGATCTGCAGTGATACTGAAGCAGACCAAGCCTAAAGATTCAGTAGGACATCTCCCAAAGGAGTCACACAATTTCCTGCAGTCACACAATTGCTCATGAAAATTCAGGAGGTTGGATATGATTCCTTTAGGGAGCGAATGGTGCTCAGGTTTGATCTGAAGCATCTTTGCCTGAATTATGGATCCATCTAATTAAATACATGGCCAGTTGTGCTAACTGGTCGTAGCAGTTTTAACCAGTGGTGAAATCTAATTTTTTTTGCCACCGGTTCTGTGGGTGTGGCTTGGTGGGGGTCATGTGACTGGGTGGGCGTGGCCAACCCTTTTGCACTTTTTAAAGCATTTTTTTTCTTGCTGGTTCAGGCGAATAGGCAGGAAAAAATGCTTTAAAAAGCAGGGGGAAAGCTTCTGATGAGTGTGCGGCTCACAGCTGAGCCTCAGAAGCTTTTTTTACTACCGGTTCGCAGAACCAACAACAATCGTCCCTACCGGTTCGGCCAAACCGGGGAGATTTCACCCCTGGTTTTAACTCTCTCTAGCTCGTCCATGAATTCGGATTAGTTTTCCAATGAGATGTCAAAAATAGAACTACTTCAAATATAGTAGCCGCAGATCAACTGAGTTCTATTAAAATAATGGAAGAAAACTAAAAGTCAGTACTAGTAGTATCAACCATCTAAATTAATAGTTGTAAAACCACCCTTGAGAGATAAAACTTTTAAAAGGCAACAATTCTCCATTTCTAGAGTTCAAGCAGAAATAATCAGGATGTCTCTGCTAAACCAGATTCCTCAACATCTTTTGCACCTCAAATAGAAAACTTTGCCACATGCAGGGAAGCAATTCCCCACAAATCTTTATTTAGCAGCTGTGTGTGAGGTCACATATGTTTTTACAAGGAATTAAGCATTCCTGTCAAATGTATGGGTTCTGTTCTAAGGTACAATTAAAAATCCCCACGGTTCTATTTCAGAAAAGCAGTGGCTGAACAGTGGATATTCACAATGATAACCACATCAAATGGAAGCTTGATTTAAATCGGGTTTTTGCACTGATCCATATAAATCGCAACTTTTTTCTGATCTGTATCAAAAACACTAGAATTTTTTTTTTAAAAGAATGGGATCATGAAGAAAGAAACCAATTATTTTTAACAGATATGTGTGCAGTGCTGATCGAGCTTGGCTAGGAGAATATATTTTTAGGGGGCAGGGGAACCATCAGACTGACAGGCACTTTGGGTGAGCCTAAAGTCCCCTCAGGTAGAACTCCATGCATTCAGAACTCTGTTCTCCCCACCCACTCAAATTCAGATTAGTGCAACAAAATAAATCATCTCTTGCTTTTTGGTGATCTTGATCGACATTTCTGTTAACAGAAGCAAGGAAACAAGTATCCTTTCATTAGGGATTACTGGTGTGGGGATTGCAAAAGACAAAGCAATCTGGATTATTTTCTCAAATTCAGAACATTTCAGGAATGGTCTTAACCGTGTTGGAAAGGCCAATCTTGAACTAAAGATTTGCGCACCTCTACATTTCCCTTGAAATGTGTTTGGAAAAGGCACCTCCTGGGAACTCAAGGGCAGAACAGAAGAAAAATCCATAGGAAGACAGGGGGCAAATCAAAGGTGGCATTCAGCCAGTTCTGACCGGTTCTGGCGAACCGGTAGAGGAAATTTTGAGTAGTTTGGAGAACCAGTAAATACCATCTCTGGCTGGCTCCGCCCCCATCTATCCACTGTCTCCCGAGTCCCAGCTGATCGGCTGGGTCTTCTTCTGTTGCCCTGCACAAGAGAACGGAGCTGGAAAGCAGGTTAGTGGGATGGGGAGGAAATGAGGATTTTGCAGTATCCTTCCTCTACCATGCCCACCAAGCCACGTCACGCCCACAAAACCGCTAGTAAAAAAATGTGACCACTGGCAAATACTTCTGTAATATAATGAAGAAACTCCTGATCACTAGGAATTAAGCTTGAGGGTATCTTTACCTTTTATTTCCTCCCTCATACAGATCATTATTTCAGTAGGCTTGATTGGAATCCTGGAACATAATTATAAGCCTTTCTCATTTTCTCTCCTGCAGTGACCTTGATCAGGTTGGCTGGAGAGGGAAGATTAGCACTTCCTCAGCTGCTAAACTGATAAACAGAACTATTCCTCTTATGTTTAGGCTTTGAGGTTCAGCTGTCCTGCAACCTATCATTTTCTGTTCCCAGTTTGCTTTCACTGAATGCACCTCTACTCCCAAAGGGACATTTATTCTTTGTCAAAAGGCATCAGGAAAATACTAACGAACCTAATTTGATATCAGGAGATATTGTATATACAATTCAGTTGATTCAATTGATCTATTTCTAGTGACTGTTTGAACAGATCCATCAGTTTTAATTTAGTGGAGCATGTTGCCATAGTGATCTCATCATTACTAATTCCTGAGAAAACTTACAAGACAGAAGTTAAAACTTAACTTGGGAATGTTGTCAGTTGATTCAAATAGAGAAGAGTAGTTAATCGACGAAAGCAGGGAGTTATGATGAATAAATACAAGTTCAAAGATATTTTAGTTTCATACCCCATCAATACATTTTAAATAGTTCTATAAGTGAAGATGCTGCAAATAGTTTGTTCAATATCATATTGATTTATTCCAAAACAGAGCTGTTGTGTTCTGAGTTTGTTTGCTTGAGGTTATGTCAATAATTGCAAGAAAACGGCTTGGTATAAGAGCACAAACTTCAAGCTCACTTGCAATGTGTACTATATATAAGAGACCCAATAATATTTGCATTATTCACATTACTGAACAAGCAATCTTTGTAGGTTGCCTCATTGGAATAAGTCAGTGCTTCTCAATTATTTTCTGTCATGCCCCCCCTAGGAAGAAGAAAACATTTCGCGCCCCCCCCCCCGCGCGACTGTAAATAGTCTAATTTGTCTATAAAATTGTTATAAGTACACCTCTGCATAACATAGCACACCGGTCTTTCCTCGACTCCCACCGTAGTCACATGCTTTCTTTCCTCTTTCCCTCTTACTTGTCTATCCTTCCTTCCACCCTCCCTTCCTCCTTCCCTTCCTTCCTGCCTCCCTTCCAGTTCCCTCCTTCCTCTTTCCCCCTGCCTGCCTGCCTTCTTTCCTCTTTCCCTATCCTCCTATCCTTCCTTTCTCCCTCCCTCCTTCCCTGCCTCCCTTCCAGTTCCATTCTTCCCTCCTTCCTTCTGCCTCCTTCCTGCCTGCTTGCCTTCTTTCCTCTTTCTCTCTTGCTTGTCTATCCTTCCTTCCACCCTCCCTTCCTCCTTCCCTTCCTTCCTGCCTCCCTTCCAGTTCCCTCCTTCCTCTTTCCCCCTGCCTGCCTGCCTTCTTTCCTCTTTCCCTATCCTCCTATCCTTCCTTTCTCCCTCCCTCCTTCCCTGCCTCCCTTCCAGTTCCATTCTTCCCTCCTTCCTTCTGCCTCCTTCCTGCCTGCTTGCCTTCTTTCCTCTTTCCCTCTTGCTTGTCTATCCTTACTCCCTCCTCCCTTTCTTCCCTCCCTCCCTGCCAGCAGCTCCTCCAGCATCCCAGCTGGAAGCAGCAGCACAACAGTCGCCGTTACCAGGGGCGAAGGGGTGGGGGTGGCAAGATCGGGCGACCGCCGCCCCTTTGTCCCTTCCCCAACAGCGGCTGTTGCGCTTCCGCTTCCAGACGGAATGTTGGCGGTGGAGCTGCTGGCGGGGAGGCGAGCTACCTGCATAAAGACGCCGCCGAGGGCATGGCAGAATATATCCCAGCTTGAAGTGGCAGCGCTGGGGACTGCTCAGAGACTCATCAGAGCCGCGGGCTGGAGCTGTGCAAAAAGTCTGCTTGGGCTGGGGGGGGGGAAGGGAGGGAAGCCTGGGACAGCCATGCTTCCCTCCCTCCCACCCCCGCCCGAGCAGGCTTCTTGCACAGATCCAGCCCGCGGCTCTGATGAGTCTCTGAGCAGTCCCCAGCACTGCCACTTCAAGCCGGGATATATTATGCCTCGCCCACGCCGCCGCCGTTGCACCCAGATGGAAAGGGAGCCTTCGCGCCCCCCTTTACGGAGCCTCGCGCCCCCCCAGGGGGGCGCGCCCCACTATTTGAGAACCGCTGGAATAAGTCGAATTACCACATTATAAAGAAAGAAGATAGTATGTCTCTAATAGCAGAGCCTCTAGACATCATAAACTCCAGGACAGCCAAATTATTACCTTCAAAGAAAGACAGTCCAATGGGACAAGACAATCAACAGCGGTTGGGCATTTTACAAAAAATGTAGCAAAGCTTCAGCTTACTTCCCTTGTATTTTAAAAATAATAATAACAATGAAGCCGAAAGCAAAGTAATGAAACTTTGAAGGTGATTCAGCAAGTTAACCCAGCTGCAGTGCACTTACTGGCAGGAATGGTTACAGACACTTCTTAAAAAAACAATGATTTAAAAATATTAATATTAAATAATGTCATTTCCTAAAACAAATCTGGAAACATACCGGCACAGAATAATTGCACCACGATTCACATTCACCCAGGTCTTTAGAAGATCAATTCCCACATGTTCCATCAGAATTCTTGCAAAACATCCTGTTTGGGAAAATCCAAAGCAGGGTTTATACATTTACCATCTCAGGCCAGTTATTAATTAATACTAATCAACATATCTGCAGTCACTTTAAAGAGATACTGATTAGATTACACACAATGTTGATTTGTAGCATTCAGAGCACATGCCCTTTCAATCTAATTTTCTATGTTATTCACACATACACACAGTTGAATTCAAGGAAAAGGAAACTTATCCCTTGAATTGCTTTGTAAGAGCATGCCCTCCTTTTTTAGAAATGCTTTTCCATTCTTACTATGAGCAATTCTCTGTGTCCTTGGAACCACATCACTCAGAGAAGTCATTTTAATTAAGGCACACAAAATGGAAACCAGGACCTCGCTATCTTGCCCAACCCTCCACCAATTAAAGGTCTATTGATTAATTTTACCCCCGATGTACAGATATGCCAACATACCTTCTCTGCCAGACTGAATCAACTTCTCATCTTGTTCTATTAGCCACTTAAGCACCAAATGACCGGCTGGATGTTCAGCAATGTGAAGCTTCAAAAGAAAGTATAAACACGTCAAGATCTCACTGGCCTCACTCTTCATTATCCTCACATGTGCAGCTTTTTCAAAGCAGGATCAAGTCATATAGCATGTAAGACATGTCCCATACACCTACTCTTCATATAATTAAGTAATTGATGGAGAAATAGCAAAAACAGTCTAAATTTTAAACAACCAGAAAACTTGGTGGTCACTCAGATTAGAAATGTACTTCTTTTTTTGGGGGGGGGGGGGAATCAATCAGCTTCAGTCTCAAATACTTTTTTGAATATGTTCTATACTCCCTCCCATATTTGGGCATGCCAGGTAATTTGACAAAACAAAAAACACTAGATAGATAGATGGATGGATGGATGGATGGATGGATGGATGGATGGATGGATGGATGGATGGATGCGTGGATGGGTGGGTGGGTGGGTGGACGGGTGGACAGGTAGGCAGGCAGACATAGACACACACACACACACACCTCTCCAAAATACATGTTGGGAATTGAAGTCTATACAAGTCTTCAAATTGCCAAAGTTGGACACTCACCCTACACAATCACTATTACCTCAGAGAGATGAGTGAACAACAGTGAAAGAGAAATCTGCTAATTTGGGGGTGCTTATTACTCTTTGCTTTGTGTCTAGCTCACCTGTCCATCTTCTCCCCCCGGAATCATCTTTCTTGCAGCAAGACCAGCGATGGCTTTCATCGCTGGCTGGACATCGCCGACAGCAGCCTTGAGGATGCCTGTCACTACAATGAATGCAGCTTTGTCCATCACCATTTCTTCAGCATGTGCATCAAGGTGCTGTAATAAGGGAGGGGAAATGGCTTCCAGGAGCTCAGCATGGCGAACATCTGCATCCTTTTTACTGGTGGAATAAAGACAGACAGAATAAGAATGTTTGCTTGACAAAGAAAAGTGAGAATTGTACAAAATCCTGATGCACAAATTTTTTAAAAAATCCAAATTCTGCATTACATTATTTTTATATTCTTCCCAGAACAAAAGTTCTGATTTACGTTCCGAATCACAGCCCCTACAGCAGCGGTCCCCAAGCTTTTGGGCACCAGAAACTGGTTCCATGGAGTAAGGTTTTTCTGTGGACCGGAGGGAGCATGGTTTTGCATGCTGCCTGTTTGCTGGCATGCCACGGACTGGTGCTGGTCCACCGACATGGGGTTGGGGACCCTTGCCCTAGAGATCACCTCTGATCATGCACCCTTTGCACTGGATCTTTGCAAAAACGTTGTTTCTATCGAAACCGGTAAAGCATTTATGAAGGAGCGAAGCGTTTATGAAGCATATTTTCATGAGAAAATGCTGGAATGGAGAATTCAGCTTAAGGCCAGAGGCAAGTCTCGTTAACAGCCACACGGTTGCAATCCTCAGTTCAGGCTCCATTTCCTTGACTATTTTTAATTTTTAAAGACCAAGATCGGTCAAGAAAGTGATTTGCGTGGCTGCTGCAATTAATGTCACTGGAAAGAACATCAAAAGAGACAGGCGATGATGGCGTGACTCTCGTGGCTGCCATGCCTGTGGCCTGCAGAGTGGCACTATTTTTACACAATCAGCACGTGATGTATTTTGAGGTGCCATTTAATTACCCGTGGGGTGATATCAATCAAAGCTGTCTGTTGGCAATGAGTATATTTATGTTAGGAATGAAGGTGACAGTTCGCTTCTGCCTGTAGTATTTTGATCTATGGCCCAAACATTCATTTGTTCATCCTTGCAGAGTTTTGAGGGATGTTTCAAATAAAATATCCTGCCTCAAAGAGGATCTAGCAACAATTGCCTGAAACCTGATTGAATTCTTTTTACAATTTTTATTGTAATTAATAGGAACCTCCCCCATGAACACATGAAGAATAAACAAATAACAATAAAATACCAGGAAATGGAGGACATTAATAAAACTTTTTTTTTAAATTGACCAAAATGCCTCCAGGTCTTTTTTCTTGCCACTTTTTCAGAAACCATATGCCACTTCGATAAACTATTGATATCGGGGCCCTGAGGCTCTCTGAGCTTATTTTTTTCTTGTAGACATTTCATTGCCAAGGAACAACCAAAACTCCTCCCACCTACACTGAGAGGGCAAGTCACTAGAACAGTGATGGCGAACCTATGGCACGCGTGCCACAGGTGGCACATGGAGCCATTTGTCAGGGCATGCGAGGCGTTGCCCTGTCAGTTGGCCAGCATGCATGCGCGCGCTGGCCAGCTGAATTCACCCTTTTTTAAAGCCATTTTTCGCCCTCCCCAGGCTCCAGAGGCTTTATAGGAGCCTGGGGAGGGAGAAAAGAGCCTCCCTCATACCCCCAGGAGGCCCTCCGGAGGCTTCATGAGCTTCCCTGAAGCCTCTGGAGCGCAAAAAACCGGCCCTACGGGCAAACCGGAAGTTCGAGAACAGATTTCCTGTTTGCTCGGAGGGTCGTTTTGACTGCTCCGGAGGCTTCAGGGAAGCCTCCTGATGGTCCCTGAAGCCTTTGGAGGGCTTCCGGGGGGGACGGGGGAGGCTGTGTTCGCCCTCCCCATGCTCCTATAAAGCCTCTGGAGCCTGGGGAGGGCGAAAAAAGCATGCAAAAATGGGGGACTCACGCCTGTAGTGCCCGCATGCGCACTGGGGGGGGTCGCGCATTGCATTATGGATGCGGCACGCCTGCACACGATCCCCCTGCGCTCCCCCCACTTATGGCACGCGAGCCAAAAAAGGTTCGCCATCGCTGCACTGGAATATCAAATGAGAGCAAACCTCAGTCTCTACTAGCACTGATGAAGTTACATAGTTTGGTATTGAAACGTTCACAAGAAAACAACCCAAGCTTAGAGAGCACCAAGGACTCCTCATTTCAACCCTGCACTATTGATATCAGCCCATTGCTATATGCTTGGTGTCCTCACAACAATGTATAATAAACCTCTGGCCCTATTGCTCACAATATCTAAACATGGAAACTAAATGAAACTGAGCAGGCCTATCTCTGGGTTTTATCTCCTACTAGCTGATAACCCGGCGCTGCCCAGGTTTTTATTAATCCCAACCCTCCTTTCATGAACGTTGAAGCAATTTCTAAGGTTGGATTTTCCCCCTTACCAGAGGGAGCCCCCTTGTGGAGGACTGTGAAGCTGTTACCATGGCGACTCCACAGCACTGTACAGTAGAAGCCGTTTTAAGGCAAAACAGGCTCTTAACAGAACACAAGCCCCAAGGGGTGTGAGGGGTGTCTTACTCCCACAGTATTTGTTTCCAGAGGGTAAGTCATCTGTGCACCAAGTTTGGTTGAAATTGCTTGAAGCGTTCCAGAGTTATGCTGGAACAACACAGACACACACAGCCATTTATATATATATATATATATAGATTAGTGAAAGGATCTTGAGAAAAATTCATTTGTTTTTCTGTAAGTATTCTTTCACTAAGGTCTCCAACCCTGGCACATTGCTAAAGGCTCACATCCATCCACAAATTTTGCATTATCTCCTCTGGATTCAATAGTATCACTTAACCTTGAATAGGTCAGATTCTGTACCCTTGGAAGATTTTTCCCAAAAAATAAGTGATATATGAAGGCAAGATACATTTAACCAGATAAAAACAGATAAAATCTAAGAGTATTGAAATGAATACCGAGAAACGAATCTAGTCTGTATCATAACCAGCTGTACGTAAAGCATAACATGCATTATTCTGCCAGTGTTGAAATAAACACCTGCTGTTGTTATTTGTCACTTGATTCACATGGCAATAAACTATTTTAACAAATCCACTACAAGCAAATGTGATTGAAATTCATTGAAAATTACTCAATATGAAATCCACTATTTCCCACCAAAATGTTATCCTACACTTTGAAAAGCTATGCCAGCTTTTAAGGTAATTTATGTACAATAAAATATAGATCAAATTCTACTCCGCACAGCATTCGTAGGCAATTGTATAGCCATGGTTCAATCCACTGGGATTTGGAAGAGTGAAAAGCAGCGCCCATTCAGACACAACCAGAGAGGAGAAGATGCAGACATCTCAAGAAATTGTACCCAAGTACCTGTGAGAATTTTCATCGCCCTGTTGCAGGATTTTGATGATTGCCGGGGAAAAATATGTGGGATCCCGTGGACTCAATAAATATAGCAGGACTTTCCTTCCATATTTGTTGTTTATAACAGCGGCTAAATTACTATTCAATTCCTAAGTGTTGGGGAAAAGACAAAAAATTCTGTTAGCAACAGTTTTTTCCACCCATTTCAGCTTGTTCTTGTTTTTTTGAAGGAAGCCAGTTTTTTTTATCCTTCTTTAAATCTTGCCTATGACTAAATAAGACAATATGCTAATGCATGGCCCTTGGTCCAAATCATGAACAAGGACAAGCCATATGTATAGATGGGAATAACATCATCACCATTCCTTGCATTTTCTTTTGCTTATACTGCTAAGCATTCCCTCCCCATCACCATACCATCTTTTTTTCCATTTCAAAAGCCATCTTTAGCAACCCTGCAGATATAAGTAGTATAAAGCTTGTAGATAAATATCAAAGGATAATGTTGTTTTATTTCGCTGTTCACAAGCCTGGCTCATCAGAAGAAAATGAGTTTATCAGAAGTGCAAAATCAAACTTAAAGACCATTTCCCTATGACATGATTTCAAAATATTACCAACTGATAAATTCCTTCATTTTTTTCATCCCCTTTGGGCAACCATATTGATCAATCCAGCTGGCTGTAATTTTAAGTTTAAATCAGATACTCCAAACTTATGCAGAGAGTATTACTAAAAGCATTTCAATAACATGATTAAAGGAGAGACATGAAAACAGAGGGCAGTCAAGTCTAACAGTCAAGTTTAGTTTCATTTAGCATGAAGGTAAGGCAATCTTTTCATTCAAAATGACAGCTTTTTCCTCATAGTTCTGGTAAGAAAATATATTGTGGGTGGTGTCTTTTTTGTCTCCTTCCTAGTGGTTTTTCTGCAAGTGTAGAGACTGGGTTTTTTGGGGGGTCAACCAAGTATTGATCCATTGGCTGTGATAGGAACTGATCAATTGGCTTGTCACCTAAGCCTGATGTTGTGGGCTGAAAGAGTGAGTGACTGGCTCAAAGTCATACATCTGTTTTCATGCCTGAGGCAGGGCTAGAACTGACAGTCTCCTGGCTTCTAGCGTTGTGCCTTAACCATTAGACCAAACTGGCTCTCTAAGAGAACGTAAGGTAGTGACTATGATAAGTTGACTAAGACAAGTTGACTAAGCTAAGACTATTTCTATGAATGTGACAACTCTATGGTCCATTAAATCCCGTTTTTAGTAATTTCCCACAATGTTCATATACTAGAGCATGCCAAACGCTGTACCTATTCTGAAAAATAAAAGTTAGGCAGAAAAAAAGCATCATTTACCCCCATTACTATAAGATGACTTCCTGTTTTGAAGACAAATTATTTAGAGAAAAAGAGGGGTTCTTAAAAAGATATATATAGTATTGTTCATAGTCCCTTAAATATATTTGCCTACTGCTCTTTTACAAACACAACAAATTTTAGTCATCCTCTTCATTCATGATAATCTTTTAGTTTAGGAGTATGCAGGCTTACTCCATTCATTCTTTATTCATGAATGAGCAGAGGTCTATATACTCAAATACATCACTTGATAAGCCTTTTGTCTCTTGAAAGTGTCCTTCACTAAATGAGAACTCTGAAGATTCTTTTTTTGCTTTTACTGCCATCCCATCAAAAATGGGGAAGATATGAGGATATATAAATTCTTCAACTAAAAGAATAGACCTGGCTTCCTATTCTGAGCGATTTGATAATCAAACTCTCACCACATACAGGACAAGACAGAATTAAACAAAAATCTGAAAAAGTTTGGAGGAAGGTGGCTTAGAGTTTTGCCACCCAAATGAGATAAGATATGAGACTGCTTTTCAAACAGAAGTTACTATTATAAGCACAAGCACCAATCCGTGGAGCCATAATTGAGACATGCATCTTTATTAATGAAGAAAGTACCAAAATCCCAAAGCAGGAAACTGAAATGAAAGGAGCTTAAGTTTCAGGTTTAAAGTTTAAGGCTTTAGGATATAATGATAATATCCACTTAAAAGTCTTTGGGGAATGCCAAACATGTTGCTAAAATGTTTGGACTCTATTATACAACTGTTTGAGACAAAGGACATTGATGTTAGTCAACTGAAGGTAATGACTATAAGACTTCAATCATGGTTCTCTTTCTCCAGTTTACCCAGTCTAATCTTTAAATCGGCTTTCCTTTAATTTCATGAGAACAGATAGGTGCCTCAAAAACCTGTCATCTCACAGCTTTTTCCATCAGTGGAAAATTCAAACTCATCAGTTTCACCATTGAAATCAGGCAGCATCTGTTTCAATTTTAGCCTGGTAAGCATCTAGGTTACTTTGCTAAAGTCAGAAACAAAGTAGGACCAGATTTGGTTAATATTTGGATGAGAGACCACCAATAAATGCCAAGGGTATAGACATGTGATGGCTAACCTTTTTGTCGCCGCATTCCAAAAGTGCATGCGGGTGCGACAGTGCACCCGCACCCATAATGCAATGCGTGCACGACAACCACTGTGCTCCACCCACCTGTGCACATGCATGTGACCTCCATACCTTGCACATGAGCACGCAACCCCCCACCCCACCCTGTTTTGGGCTTAGTAGGCCTCCCTGCAGCCCCCTGGGACCAAAATCGGGTCACAGGAGGGGGGCGCACCACACACCCTGTGCACGCCTCCCACCCCCCACATGCATGTGCGATCCTCTTGCCCCCATGCATGCACACGTCTCTCGCATGCCCCCAGCACATGCGCGGCAGAGACACGAAAATCAGCTAGCCAGCAGGAGGCAGTGGAGCTGAGCTGGGACAATGGCTTGCATGCCCGCAGAGAGGGCTCTGCATGCCACAGGTTCGCCATCATGGGTATAGACTAAGAAATCAACAATCATCCTGAGACAATGCTTGTACTGTAGCCAAGGAAACAATGCAGTTATGTCACCAGAAGCTGAACTCAAGTCAATAGTGTCTATATCACTTTTGGCTAAAAAGCTCAAATACGATAATCGCTAAGTGGAGTTCAACAGACAGACAGAGAGAGGAATTTAAGCATCATTTCAAACTCATACATATTCAAGACATGCATAGCAACAGGGCTATAAAAAGAAAGCTACAACATGGTGTTTCTGAGCTGTTCTAAAAAAACTTCTAAAACGTCAAAAATTGCCACTTTGACTAAGATGGCCCTTTTAAATGAATTATTAGTCACACACCTGAGCTTGCGCTCTCTCTGTCTCTGTCTCTCTCTCTCCTGCTATCCTACAAACAGTGTATCTGCTAAGATAACCTTTTGATTTTTACATTACTACTGTGCTAAGGTAGAAATTTTTAGCTGCAGGGGGAGACAAACAGCTAATTATAGAGGGCATAAAGAATGGCCTTGAAGGACAGGAGGAAGAATTGCAGCCAAAGCTGCAGTCAGGTAAGATGGGCTTGAGCCTGGGCCAAGAAATCAGTTTGAGTAAACGTCTCGGACAATATGATCATAAAAGGAGAAGCACATTCAGATTTGCAAGATTCTGTTACTACAGTTATTATAATCAAAGGAGCTCTGACCTAAATGGTAAGGCTTTCGGCGTCTCCTCTACCTTGTTGGGCTGACAGTAATAAATAAACCATCACAGGGGTGGCGGGGGAATAGAACGAATTGCTAGTGATTCATCCATTGCATTCTATCACTGCACAGAGAAGTCCACTACACGAAAGGATCCTTTCATGAAAGCTCCGTGAAGGCAAAAGAGGAATATGGCAGACCTGCTAAGGATTCCCTTCCTTCAGCACCGTTCCTATTTGGTCATTTGATCACTTAAGTTGCTAGCTTTATCTTGGTCCTGGATGTGGATATGGGGGAAGGAAGATGGAAAATGGTCTATGGCAGGGGTGTTTAATCTTGGCAATTTTAAGACTTGTGGATTTGAATTCCCAGAATTCCCTAGCCAGCCATGCTGCCTGGGGAATTCTAGGAGCTGAAGTCCACAATTCGTAAAGTTGTCAAGCTTGGACAGCCAGGTCTATGGAGAGAAAATCCTAAGCATTGGCCTCATATTCTGTGTTTGCCTTCAGTCGTCTCTTTTTATCTCAAGATATATATGCATTTTATACAACCCCAACGTTTTCATCCAATGCATAATCCTTCACTGGTACACCGATATACAGTTTAAAAATTTCTACTACAAAAGAAAGAGCAATGGATTAAAAAAAAAAAAAAGTACTCCTTCCCCAAACTGGCCAAGAAGCCAACCGCCCCAACAATAATTTGGATAATTCATTTTTCATTTTAAACAACAAAATGGATGCAGGTAGTCCTGGACTTACAACAGTTCATTTAGAGACCATTCAAAGTTACAACAGCACTGAAAAACGTGACTGAGGACTATTTTTTCAGTTATGACCTTTCCAAAATCCCCATGATCATGTGATCAAAATTCAGATGCTTGGAAACTGGTTCATATTTATGACGGCTGCAGTGTCCCGGGGTCACATGATCACCTTCTGCAACATTCTGACAAGCAGAGTCAGTGGGGAAACCGGATTCACTCAACAACAGGGTGACTAACTTACCATCCATAGTGATTCACTTAACAACTGTGGCAAGAGAGGTAGTAAAATGGGCCAAAACTCACTCAGCAAATGTCTCACTAACAACAGAAATTTTGGATTCAATTGTGGTTGCAAGTTGAGGACTTCCTACAATGTATAATCTTTGTATAAAACCAGTGGAATTTTCTACATTACTTATATTATTCTGCTAGGTGAATAATTAAAAATGTGGATTGGAAATCGTATTTACTTACAGATATAATCAATTGTTTCACAAGTTTGGTATCATCAATGCAGTCAAATGCTGCCAGCAAAACCAAATGTGAAAATTCACCCTGAAATAGGAGGAGAAAAATTACAAGTATAAGCCAAAACAATTCTTGAACACCAGCTCCTAATTATCCAAAGTGATTATTCACCTTATTTCTGATTTTAACACTTTTTGGGGGTAAAATATTTAAACAAGATTCTTCAAATCCAAAAACAATAATCCAACCCATCAAAATATCAAACTTCTCAAATGTCTTATATAAAGCTAAATTCCAATGCCCACTTATTTAAAATTAGGCAGTGAACTCTGTGAGACTTATTCCTCAGTAAATTTGCTAACAATTATTATCTATCTGGATTCTATTTTTTTTAAAAAAATATTAATATGTATCATAACTGAACAAATTCTATAGATTTCTTGCCACGGAATTTCCTTCAAGTTGATCAACATTCCTTAAAATTCTTCTTTAAACATGTGTATTAATGATATTTACATATATGTAACTCAATTACAAACATAATTGCCACTATTAATTTCTTCTGAATGCATATTGGGATAAAGCAGTATTCCAGAAATGAGATCGTGAGGTTGTAACCCTAAACTTACAATGAAGGAAACGCTACTAAGTAAAATATGGTTAACTTCTAAGTAAGCATGTATTAGGATTGCCTTGTATGTGATTACAATAGGACACATTAAAAATACTCACTGTAGCTATTTTTTCAACATAAGTCTTCATTGTTTTCATAATCACTTTTCTGTCCTAAATAGTGTGAAAGAACAGGGAGAAGCTTCACGCTTTAAAATACATGTAATATAACATGCTATGAAATCAGGCTGCTGACTTTTAAAAAAAGTATTCTCATAATAAATCAAATGCAATATTTAGGGATCCACATCTGGATTAGGGATAGAAAGACATCCACAAGAGAGGTTGGAAACCATCTTTGCACTGTGAAATACGCCAGCTAATCTCTGCTTCTTTCAACCCTCAAATCACTATATGAAGTGAAATACATATAATGCTCCACATACTATTCTCTGTGTCCGTCTGTATATCAGTTATGCAAGTTTAGGTGAAGACTGTAAGGAAGTAAATTACTCTTTCCTTCAAACTGTCCGTAACTGTTCAATTAGCGCATTTTTTTTCTTTCTTAATTTCTGCTTTTTTTTTTCCTACTTTTTATTAATATGTTTAATGGTTTTCTTTATGTTTTCATATTAAAGAAATATTAAAACAAACTTACTTTCATTAAACCAGGGTTTCCTAACCTTAACAAGCCTAAGACATCTAGACTTCAACTCCCAGAATTTCCCAGCTAGCCATGGCTGGCCAGGGAATTCTGGGAGTTGAAATCTACCAATCTTAAAAGTCGTCAAAGTTGGGAAACCCTGCATTAAACAAAATATATAATCATATATTTTTGGATAAGTTGAAGTTGGTCGTAGAATGTATCCAACCCCTAAACTAACCACTCAACTTATCCTTATTGGTGCTTCTCAAAAACTAATCCCAATAAAATGCATGGATGTTTCTCTATTTAAAACAGTTGTCAAAATACACTGTGTTTTTGATTGCTGCATCTGAGACAACCAGTACACACCAATCCATAGTGCAAGACTTTCGACACAAACAAGCTCCTTCACACACAATACCTTGGGAGTCCCATGCCACAAGCAATGCATGGCTACTCTGGCCCCATCGTGGGTGTGTGCCAGGTAAATGACAGCTTCTCTAATTGCTTCAATCATTTCCTAGAGACAGAGAACACAGTTTTAGGGAACAGTTTTAAGAACTCACCATTGTCTCCAGTAAATAAAACTTACTTCATCTTCAATGCTTTTTCTCACAACAACACTGGCAATTGGTTTACATATTAGGCAATCTGTATTGTTTCCTCTGTACCCCTTAAATAATAATCCTGTTCCTAACTTGGAATCAATGTCTGCTTTCTAAAAGAAAAGTTTAATTTGGTGTGGAATCTGTTAACTCTTAACTTAAAAAATTATTTCAGGCTTCTAGATCTGCACCACATTTTAGCACATAACAACTGTTATATTAACAAACACATGCATGAATGAAGAATTTCATTTATTTGCAAATATGACAAGGAAAGAAAACCCTTCATGCAGTTTAGTGTAAGGTGATTGGCTTACATTTCAATTATAAGTGACTAGCTGTGCCAGAAAGAAGAACAAGATATACTTCCCACTGAAAAAAAGTTCAAAGGAACACTGAGGGGCAGTGAGGCTGCCAGATCTGACTCAGCAAGCAAAAAACTGCATAGCCAAACCAGAATATCCTTGGCTGGACTGGATTATTTCATCGTTGCTGCTATTATTGGAAAGCTCAAACAGAAACAAGCCAGCACTAAGTATCTGGTATGACATTTAACTCTATTTAACATAAAAACAGATTAAAAACGTAAGTAATGAATGTAATGAAGTAAACATAGTTTAATGAATAAATAAATACTTACAGATCTCTGCTTAGGGACAGCGTAAGTAAAGAAGTCCAAAAAAACTTTATGTACCAATGAATGCTTTATTACAGCTTCTCTGTAAGGAGGAAAGGAAGACAATTAAAAAAAAGAACTCTGTATTTACCTGTTGTGAAATATTTGCAATAACACAAAGAATGCCATTTGCCACATATTTTCATTTGCGGCTGGATCAAGACAGTAGTTTCAGAGGACAAAGCTTCAGCGGGATCTAACCAAGCTGGAAACAAAAATTGTCTATCCATTTATTGTGGGGGTGGGGATGGGGGAGAAAGACAGAGTAGGTGTAAGAATTTGGGATAGGAGACAATCCCGTAAAGTTAACAGGTTATCATTAGATCTCTACACCATAATGAAAACATCCTGCTGTTATTAGTACAGATCTCAAAATGGATTTAAGGAAAATCCCTTAAAACAGAATTTCAAGTCAAGCATCCAAGCAGACTGACATTTCTTCTTACTTTTGAGCCATTGGGGTAAGGATCTGTTTCATCTCATCCATAATGGCTTCTCGCTTTTCGGGCTGAATCTCTAGCACTTTACCCAAGGTTGATTGATCTGCTGTCTGAAACAAGACAGAAAAAAGTATAGAACCAAATGACAAAGAAAACAAAAGGTTTTAACATAACTTATCCAAAATTCTCTGTTGCAGTCAACTTTGGCTTAATCTGGCACTGTGACTTTGCTGGATTAATCCAAAGACTCTAGGTCCATGATGGCAAACCTATGGCACGCGGAGCCATTTGTTAGGGCACACAAGGCGTTGCCCTGTCAGCTGCAGCGCGCACGTGCGCACTGGCCAGCAGACTTCAGCCTTCTTTTTTGGCCGATTTTCGCCCTCCGGAGGCTTCCCTTCACAAGCTCCTGAAGGCTCCAGGGGGTGAAAAATGACCCTACAGGCAACCTGGAAGTTCGGGAACAGTGACTTCCAGTTTGCCTATAGGGCCATTTTTCGCACTCCGGGGGCTTCCCTGAAGGCTCCAGAGCGCTTCCGGGGGAGGGATAGACTTTTTTCGCCCTCCCCAGTCTCCTAGAAAGCCTCTGGAGGGCAAAAAATGGGTCCATCGGACACCAAAAGCGGGGGGGGGGGGTTGTCACATGCATAGCATTATGGGTATGAGCAGACATAACCTGCCTGTGCTCCCCCCATTTTTGGCACGCGATCCGAAAAAGGTTATCCATCACTGCTCTAGGTCTAGGACCTCAGGCAAAACAAAGCAGGTTTAAGATTGAGACGATAACTAGGAACGACTACAGACATAACATCTGAAATAAATATACCACAAGGGCTCTTGAAACTGAACTCCTGGAAAAGCTTCTATTTATTATGGAGTGCCCAACCTAACCGCAAATTGGACACCACAGAATAAAGTCACTCTGAACTGAGTCTCTGAAACAAACCTGAGGATCATATATGATATGTAATCATAGCCTACTTGATCCAATAAACCTTATACCACAATAAGTCTATGAGCCTGAAAGTCTATAAAAACACTTGCCTCAAAAAAATTGGCATGGGTGTCCCTCAAGAAACTAGTTATAAAAAATGAAGAATATTGTTCTTGAAGAATATGATAAACATAATGGCACATATGTAATACCTTCAACAATACCTCATTAATTGTTAATCACCTTTTATAGGATATATCTATCAAAATTTCCAAACTTTCTGTTAATATACTTTCTGCTTAGGAGTTGTTATTTAAAAATATTTATCAATCTTACTTGAATGTGAGAATTCTGATAAAACAGATTGTTGTGTAATGGAATATATCGTTTTAAGTTAAAACAGTTTGAAGTACAACACTTCAATTATAAGTTTCTATCTTTTTAAATTAGAATTACATATGAATGTTAGCCATCTGCTCACTTGTAACAATTTATAACCCATGCTCTACAAAATACTTCTGCCAATACAGGTTAGGTTCCAAAATTTTTATACCAAGGGGATTAAAATACACAAAAACATAGAGCTGTTGAAATCAACTTTCAGAACAAACATGTTAAATTCCACATTTCTGATATGGCCATCCTTGGTTGCATTTGTTTGGATAACTACTATTTTGAATGCATTTATTTTAATGAATACAATACAATACAATACAATAGTAGAGTTGGAAGGGACCTTGGAGGTCTTCTAGTCCAACCCCCTGCCTAGGCAGGAAACCCTATACCGTTTCAGACAAATGGCTATCCAACATCTTCTTAAAGACTTCCAGTGTTGGGGCATTCACAACTTCTGGAGGCAAGCTGTTCCACTGATTAATTGTTCTAACTGTCAGGAAATTTCTCCTCAGTTCTAAGTTGCTTCTCTCCTTGATTAGTTTCCACCCATTGCTTCTTGTTCTGCCCTCAGGTGCCTTGGAGAATAGTTTGACTCCCTCTTCTTTGTGTCAACCCCTGAGATATTGGAACACTGCTATCATGTCTTCCCTAGTCCTTCTTTCTCTTAAGCTAAACATACCCAGTTCCTGCAACCGTTCTTCATATGTTTTAGTCTCCAGTCCCCTAATCATCTTTGTTGCTCTTCTCTGCACTCTTTCTAGAGTCTCCACATCTTTTTTACATCGTGGCGACCAGAACTGAATGCAGTATTCCAAGTGTGGCCTTACCAAGGCATTATAAAGTGGTATTAACACTTCACGTGATCTTGATTCTATCCCTCTGTTGATGCAGCCTAGAACTGTGTTGGCTTTTTCGGCAGCTGCTGCACACTGCTGGCTCATATTTAAATGGTTGTCTACTAGGACTCCAAGATCCCTTTCACAGTTACTACTGTTGAGGAAGGTACCACCTATACTGTACCTGTGCATTCCGTTTTTGTTGCCTAAATGAAGTTAAAGGTTAGTTAAATATTAAAAGATATCCATTTTGTTCACAACTGCAAAATAAGTTCCATAATTCAGAGTTGTGGAATCTTTACTGCCCAAATGTTTTTTTGGGTTTCTTGGGTTCCTAAAAGTTGGTCTTGACTCCTGGGAATTGTAGGGAATTTTCATGGAAACATTTCCAGGAAAAGGCTCCTCACTGCCAAAGCCCAAAGGAAAGGGACTGGCCCAAAGTCATCTAAAGGTAGTCTTCGACTTACGACAGTTCATTTAGTGACCATTCAAAGTTGCAACAGCACTGAAAAAAGTGACTTTATGACCATTTTTCACACTTATGACCATTGCAGCATCCCCACGGTCACACGATTTACATTTGGATGCTTGCCAACCGACTCACATTTATGACGGTTGCAGTGTCCCAGTATCATGTGATCACCTTTGGACAAGCAAAAGTCCACGGGGAAGCCAGAATCACTTAATGCGGCGCCTAGGAGTAGAGCCTTCTCTGTGATGGGCCCAACCCTCTGGAATGACCTCCCCCCCGATATCAGAACCACCACCGACTTCCGCTCCTTTCGACAAAAACTGAAGACTCACCTGTTCCGTTTAGCCGGCCTGGCCCATTTATAGTTTTATTCTACCTCCTGGCAGATATTTTAATTGGGTATTTTTAGGGTATTTAAATATTGCTTTTAACTACTTTACTTCAGATATGTACAATTTCTTATTGCCTCCTCTTTGTGTTTGTATTTTCTATTTATTGATGTGTTTTAATTTGACTGTACACCGCCCCAAGTCCTTTTGGGGAGAGGGGGCGGTATAAAAATCTAAATAAAAGTAAAGTTAACAACCATGTTACTAATTTAATAACGGCATCGATTCACTTAACAAACATGGCAGGGAAAAAAATCGCAAAATGTGGCAAAACTCATTTAACAAATGTCTCCCTTAGCAACATAAATTTTGGACTCAATTGTGGTCGTAAGTTGAAGACTACGTGTATTTGCCTTTGTGCTAAAGGCGGGGATAGAACTCACTGTCTCCTAACCTAATGCCTGTGACTAATCTACCAAGCTGCCAATTGCAATGGAACAATATTTGAAAGATCACAGGTTTTTGCATCCTTGCACTTTATATTTCTCTGGTTAAAAAAAAAAAAGGCAAAAATCCTGCAGCCTCAAAACTATTCCACCCAAGGAAAAAATTAAGGTTTATGAGAGAAGCTAATGGTACGTATGCCTCAAAGAAGCAATGTGAGGGGGTCTCTTGGAACTATTTCCCCCCCCTCCCCCGACTTGCCTGCCCTTCCTTTTCTCTCATTAACTCAAAAGTCATTTCAGGTGTCAGATAACACAAAGGAAAGCTCAAAATGGCTTTGAAGACAAAAAGTTTATCAATAATCACCTTATAGACCTGGAATGTATTACCATAAAGCTCCTCCGTCAACATGTTCCGCTGTTCAAGAACGGCTTTATCATTGTAGGCGTATTCCACCACTGTGGATGCTTCGGCATGCCGTAACATCTTTTTAACCTCACCTTTAAAACTTTTGATTATTTCTGCAATTTGTGGTTTTGTTCTATTTCAAAAATAAAAACAGCGGATAAAGAGAAAATAGGGACAAAGGAAAATCAAGGATTGTAACTCAAGAATGAGCTACTTTTTCAGTCAGGAAAATTATTGTTCTAACTTAACCCTGGTTCCTAGGGTCACAGAGATCATATATAGTGATGATATACTACCATCTAGAAGTGAGGCTGATATGTTTGGGTCCTTTTCCCCCCCTATTTTTCCCCATGTATTTTGGGAGGGGATTAAAGGCCACTGTTGGGGAACCTCATCAGTTTTATGACATGTACACCAAATTTTAGGCAGGATTGGAATTAGCCTTTTACACTAAGCTGAATTTATAAGGAACTTATAAATGATTTTGACAAAGTTACTTTGCACCATGAATCATTCATCCATTATAAAGAATGGCATTCCATTCAGAGTTATTTTAGCAAAGAATCTCATATTTAGATAAGTCAAACCAGCATTTCTCAGATATTAAGCAGGCATCAGAAAAAAAGTACAAAAAAAAAAAGACCTCACGAAATTATTTCTGAGCAGTTAAATTTCATAAAAGTGACAGAATAGAATAACAAGAGCTGGAAGGGACCCTGGAGGTCTTCTAGTCCAACCCCCTGCCTAGGCAGGAAACCCTATACCATTTCAGGCAAACGGTTATCCAACATCTTCTTAAACACTTCCAGTGTTGGAGCATTCACAACGTCTGGAGGCAAGCTGTTCCACAACTTTCTGAAGCATATTTATGAACATGGTGGAATCATAAAATGGTTCCATTTATCTTTCGATTTTGCAAAGCCCCTTTTAACACTTTCAACAACAACAGCAGCAGCAGCAACAGGATATAAATTTTGGAGTTACACATGGACACATGTGAGCAGACATCCAAAACCAGCTTTGGAACAGCTGTGCATATCTGAAAATAGACATACTTTAAAAATGAAAAAGAACTATTTTATAAATGTGTTCCAAATCTCTTTCCAAGGATTTGCGCAACCTTGTTAAGCTTTGTCCAGGAATTGCTGTTATAAAAGTAAAGGTACGACTAATTCATGCATTGGAATATGAATAACTTTAATTTCCAAAAGAGAGCGACATATTGCTAGCATTTTTGCCATGTTTTTAGAAGAAGAAAAATGTTTTTTTAAAAAAAGTCAGCAGAATAATTTTTGTTCCCTTATTACTTTCAGTTCCTTGTATCTTCAACAACAGGTTTTTTTTTTCATTGCTGGGATATCTAGTCTAATTAGGCATATTTTCTGATTTTTTTTTTACATTTACTATTTTGAAATTCTAACATCTTTTTGAAAAATGAAGATCCGGTCAGAGTGAGACCCACTTCTCTACTCTTTCAGTTATTAATCTGTTTCATGGTTTAAAATGAATTTTTTTCAAAAGCTTGAATAATCCTGTTTAGAAAAGCCCTTCTCTTATATAATTTTTAGAGATATTTTTGTACAGCAAAGGCATAGAAACAGTTATTCTTATATATTCCGCTCATTGTTCTAAAGAAAAGTGATTCAGAACCCATTTTTTTTAATTTTTCCAATTCAAACAAAACAGGAGGAAAACAAGCACTGTTGCTCTTTAGTCAACTATGAGGCTATGCAGGAATGAAGTATATGGATGCACTGAATACTTACCCATACATGAGAAGTTTCTTCACAATATTCCTAGAATACTTGGACTTACTTAATTCTGTAAAACTTTCTGTGGGACAAAAAACCATAGTGAGAAACTGACCCCACTACCATATTTTTTGGAGTATAAGACGGACCCTTTTCCCTCAAAAAAGGGTGAAAATCTGGATGCGTCTTATACACGGAATACAGCATTTTTGGCCTCCCGAAACCCCGCCCCCTTTGCAAAAATGGCAGTGCATAGCCTTTAGGAGGCTTGTAGAGTGTTCCTGGGGGCTGGGGAGGGCAAAAATGACCTGGTTTTTTGCTCATTTTTGCCCCTCCCCAGCCACCAGGAACACTCTATAAGCCTCCTAAAGGCTATGCGTGCCCCCCCTTTTTTTTTGACAAAAAACAGGTCCGTTTTCACAGAAAATGGGCCGTTTTTGGGAGGTCTGCAGAGTGCAAAAACTTTTTTTTTTTAATTTCCCTCTTCAAAATCTTGGTACATCTTATACTCCGAAATCTACGGTAAGTATTCTAGAGGCCAACACAGACTCTTTAAGGAAGCGTTACCTTTTAATTCTTCAAATACTTCTTGCCTTTGTTCTTCAGTGCCAAACTGAATGTAACACTGAATGACACGAGTGGAATCATGAGCAAATGCCATCTGAGGAGAGAGAAACTTAACATGTCATTTAGGTAGCATTTTATTTGGTGGATCTTGCTACTTTTTAAATATTTAGCAAGAATGTAAATAGATTATTACCATAGCTGGTGGAGTTATAAAGAAATACAATAACATATGGTCCAAAATCAAATTGCCTAAGAGTACCAAGCATCGTATGGCCTTCCAAAAAGAAATAAAACTAATCTGAAACATATTTCTTCAATAACTTTCACTTCTCAAAGATTTGGAATGCCAAGCAGTTCTTACAAATTGTTACCTTTCTAATGACCTCCTTGTATGTTAGCCTCTTACACATTTTATTCCCTCCTAAGTCTCAGGAGGTATTTACAGGTAGTCCTTGACTTACAACCACAATTGAGCCCAAAATGTATGCTGCTAAATGAGACATTTGTTTCATGTGAATGTTGCCCCATTTTATGGTCCTTCTTGCCACAGTTGATAAATGAAACTAGTTTCCCTACTGACTTTGCTTGTCAGAAGGTCGCAAAAAGGGACCATGGGGCACCAGGACACTGCAACCGTCATAAATATGAGTCAGCTGCCAAGCATCTGTAGTTTGATCACGTGACCATGTCCCTTTTTTTCAGTGCTGTTGTAACCCCAAGTGGCCACTAAATGAACTGTTGTAAGTCAAGGACTAACTGTAATTATTTCAATTTATATGGCCATCCATCGTACAATCATAACTCTGGGTAGCTAGTGATAGTTATCTGTCTATAGTATAATACATTATAGCAAGTTTATGCCCCCCCCCCAAAAAAAGCTGATGAGATCATCCAAATTTCAGTTTTGTCTCCTATGGAGAAAAGTAACGTATCTTTGAATAAACTTGTTCACTATTCACATATTCACTATTCCTCAATTTGTCAATTGCACTGCATCTACTGTATTTCAAAATATATACATATTTTATATTTCTTACATCTTTAATTTTTCCATGAAGTAACTTCTGAAGTTCACTCAACAGCTTCTTGCGCTTTTCCTTGTCACAGTTTTTTCTACAATTGCACCCAGGAGTAAACCAATAGTTTATTATTTTTGTTTTGACAGTTCAACTGTTCTAGTTATCTGCTAGCACTCTTAAACTATTGGGACAAATGTATTTGCAAAAGCATGTGGATTAGATCAACTAGGTACACAATAATATCACCGCATAATTTATGAGTTAAGCCTTTTGGGCATCAATTCATCTCATTCTCCATTATATTTTCTTTATAAGATTCTATCTATCTATCCATCCATCCATCCGCCCGCCCGCCCGCCCGCCCGACATTACTACTACATTTATCATATCCAAATATCAACCAAGCCCTTAATTTTGCAAAGATGATCTTTGACTGTTCAGAAAGATCACCTCCACACAAAGACTAAGTAAATTTTTGCACTGAAGAAAAACACAAATAGACATTAAGTTATTGACTATACAACTGCAGCAATGATGATTACCGCCGTAGAGCTTCCCAAATCTGTTTTCCTTTAATAATTATGTCATAATTGGTCTTCTCATTCACTTGGCGGCTCTGTTTTAGCTCCTTCTTTTTCTTCTTGATGTCAGCCCACTTAGGCTTTTTAGGTTGGGAGCCTAATGATAAACAAAATGTAGTTTTAGAGGAGGTTAATGCGTAGCGAATACCATCTGTACTAATTAATACTGCACCAAATGTTTAAAGTTATGTTTTTCTGGGTTCTCATCCAAGATCTTCAAGTAATTTTGGTTCATTCTGTCCTAATTGTAATTTCAGCAATGACAGGTCTTGAAGAAATAGCTAACTTTTAATTGAGGCCTCTTCGTCTAAAACCTGTATCAGTGTTGAATGAAAACGTGAGTCTATTTTGCTGTGGTCCCATTTGGAAGTGTCAGAGGTTCTTTTATAACCTTTCTACCCAAGGACCCTTTTCAAAACTGCAAAACCGTTGAAGGCAGCTGTTAGATTAGTACATTTAACTTTAAGAAGCACATTCTTATCTTCTGTATCACCTTGAAACTTGCGCTTCCTGGAAACATTCCCTGAGAGTTGCTTACTTTTCCAATGTTTCACGCCAGTTTTATTAGGTTTTTTGCCTCCTTTTTCATTTTTCTTTGATTTAAATGTGGGTTTGATATCTTCATTTTTTCTAATAACTCTCTTTGGATGATCAGGATCTGCTTTAATGTTTTAGAGAAGAAGTTTCCAAAGTCAACAAACAATTTGTTTCTACTATAATTATTATATTGCATTTATTCTTAACCCAGTTTTGACAGTTTAATTCCTTTTCTCCAATTACTTGCATCAACTGAAATTAAAATGTATTTTGTACAGTTCACATTGTTGATAAACATACTTACATCATGAAAAAACTTCTTTGGTTTCAAACAAAATATTCAAAAGATTGAAAAATAAACATCAGAAAAACCAGTATACACAAGCATTTAATTTTCAAATAATAATGTGAGGACTCTAGAAAGAAAAAACTGCTCTGCAACATTTAGATACTGTATCGCAAATGCCAACCTCTGCCAGTATATATGGAATAATTACTATGTAAATGGGCAACTATTAAACCTGCTATCAGTAGTAAAGATAAGTCACACACCCAGAAGCCCCAATCAACTATTCCTAAATGCAAATGGGGATGGGAGTTGTAGTTGGGCAGGATCTGGATATAGATTTCCCACTCCTACATTGATGTAGAAAAATTAAAAAAAATCTAAAAAAATAAAACTTAATTTTCTAAAAATTAAAACTGTTAGAAGTAATAGGAAGGTATATAATGTTGGTTTATTTGATCAAGTTTAAATAAATGTGTTATCTGTGGTAACTCTTGGACTTTTGCTGACATCAGAACTAAAATGACAATGCTATAAGAATTTATAGATAAAAGATGGTATATGAGAAGATATCATTTGTTGCATTTTAAGAGGAGGTTGTAAATTACTAAAATTGATTATACTTCTGATGAAGTTGGGAAGTCACTTCTTTATACTTCTGTTACCTTTTACTTTGTTTTTTTTAACCTTTTTTCAGTTTCTATTCATTTTTACTGCTATAATTGTAAATTTTACTATATTATTAAAATATATACTGCATTTTGTTCTTTATTTCTGTGTGCATACATGTGTTCCTCTTTGTAAAAGTCTAACTGAAGTAACTCTTTAAATATAACAGCTAAAATCACATTTCCTATATTTTATCATGACTTTACCTACAAGTATCTATTAAATCAATTACTTATTAAACACAATCTACCATCTATGTCAGTTTTAGAAAAGGTGCATCTTGTAATATACTTATCTCACCATTATTCTTTGTAAGCTTCTTTTTACCACGCCCAGTTTTTCCACCTTTACCAATAAATTTCCTTTTGGTATCCATTAATGTAATGCTGAAAAACAGAGAAAATTATCATGACTACTTCCAGTATCCCATTCCTCATAAATATGCAATTCAGGACTGCAGAAGCTCTAGAAATCAACTTATTTATTCTGAAATGTGAGATATATTGTTACAAGCCCATAACTTTCAGTCAACCCATGCAATGTTGCTGAGTTATTTAAATGTCTTTGAATTTTAAGACATTTAAAAGTATCAAGGGTAAAAGGCTGCAACAGACAAAAAAAAGGCAATGATAAAGTTGACATTTCATCTTTGCTTTTTTTTTTACTACTTTCTGTGAGGTTCCAAGTAGCTGTCAGTTTCTTAAAGATAAAATAATTGGGGATTAGCATAATATTGTAAGAAAACAATATAAATGCTAGTCATGTCACATCAATGTGGCTGGGGATAGAAAAGTCTACTATGAAAAATATAAAAAAATAATCTAGGAAAAAATAGCCCCATAGCTGCACACAAACTTCTCTATTACAATTCATCAAAAACTCATGGTTGGGAATATATTTTCAAACCATCACTTGGCATTTGGACTGGTATAAAATGCTGCATTATACCATTATGACAGAAATATACCCGATATTATTCTTTTTAATATTTTTATTGTCTGTGTAGTAAATACCCTACAGATACACGAGAACGAATACCCAAGGTTGACTTTGATTTTAGCCAGTAAGAGAAAGCAACCTTGGAAAGGACCCTTAAAACTGCAAATAAGCTCAGAGCCCCTTGAGAGGAATTATTATTATTATTATTATTATTATTTATTTATTAGCGTTTATATACCGCCCCCTCTCCCGAAAGGGACTCGGGGCGGTGTACAGTCCGTATCAAAGTACAACAAATTAAAACATAGTAATAACTAGTAATAACTACATAAATACATGTATGAGAGGAGGATAAGATATGCCAAACTGTACAGCTAAATAAATAAATCGATACAAAAGTTTAAAATCCCAATGCCATATCAGGTTAAGCTTAAAACACTATCCCTCTAAAAACCAGTAAGAATGTGTATGCCAGGAGATAGACGTTACAAATTATGCCAGACCAGCCAGTCGGAACAGGTGTGTCTTCAGTTTCTGTCGGAAGGAGCGGAGGTCAGTAGTGGTTCTAATGTCGGGGGGGAGGTCATTCCAGAGGGTTGGGCCCATCACAGAGAAGGCCCTACTCCTCGGTGTCGCCCGTTGGCATTGCCTCGTGGACGGCACCAGGAGAAGGCCCTCCCTGTGAGAGCGAAATTCCCAACAGTTATTACTTTTTTCAATTCACCTTCTCCAAGCCTCCCAAAAGATTATTACACTGTTACTATGAGTAGTTTCATGATGTTTGCCTCAGATGGAGGTTTATTTATCTTATTAGATTTTTTATCCCGTCTTTATTACTTAAGAAACTCAAGGCGGCAAACTTTCATATTTCTTCCCACTCCTTTCCCCCTTGTGATGTGTGGCTTGGGCTGAGAGAGAGAGCAATTTGCCCAAAGACCCACTTGGCTTTCATTCCTGAGGCAAGGACTAGAACTCCCCGTCTCCTGGCTTTAACTGGCTAAGATAATTTACAGACCAAGATAAATTGCCTAAGATAAGACCATGTCAGGACAGGCTGGATCAGAAAAGGTTTAGATACACTATTCTTTATGTCATAAAAGCTTTGGTTTCCGTCAATCCAAAATGAGATTCTAGTCTTTTTATAAAGGGAAAGGTTCCCCTTGCACATATGTGCTAGTCATTCCCGACTCTGGGGGATGGTGCTCATCTCCGTTTCAAAGCCGAAGAGCCAGCGCTGTCCAAAGACGTCTCTGTGGTCATGTGGCTTTGACTGAACACCAAAGGAGCACGGAAGGCTGTTACCTTCCCAACAAAGGTGGTCCCTGTTTTTCTACTGTGCTTTTGAACTGCTAGGTTGGCAGAAGCTGGGTCAAGCAATGGGAACTCACTCTGTTATGCGGAGTGAATCTTTTTATATACAAACATTTATCCATTAGGGTTGCTTTTATGATAAACAGTTCACCTTCTACTGCTTAGGTGTATGAGAAAGTGCTTATTAAGGTCACTGGATCACAGTATGAGGAGGATGAACAAGAGCTGAAAGTCCAGCCAGGCAACCTCCACTGATTCTGCTACAGGGAGATTATATGCATATATATGTATTAACCGTATATATATATATATTAACTGTAATATATATATAGGGTTTAGACTACAATTCCCATAATGTATGCATATATGTCTATGTATGTATGTGTGTGTGTGTGTGTGTATGTGTGTGCGCGTGTGTGTGCATATACTGTTGTATTCGGGTCTTTTCCCGTGTAAGATTGAGATTGTCTTGGCAACATTTTGGCCAGGTCCCCCTCGCCATCTTCAGGCTGGTGTTTTCGGCTTTAAGCCGAAAACACCAGCCTGAAGATGGCGAGGGGGACCTGGCCAAAATGTTGCCAAGACAATCTCAATCTTACACGGGAAAAGACCCGAATACAACAGTATATGCACACACACGCGCACACACATACACACACACACACACACATACATACATAGACATATATGCATACATTATGGGAATATATATATAATCGGCTTTAAGCCGAATACTAGGGATTCGAACTGTCGACCTGATCGACAAGCCCAGTGTTTTAGACACACACACACACACACACACACACATATGTATGTATGTATATATATATATATATATATATATATATATATATATATATATATATATATATATATACATACATATACATATACATATATACATATGTGTGTGTGTGTGTGTGTGTGTGTGTGTGTGTGTGTGTCTAAAACACTGGGCTTGTCGATCAGAAAGGTCGACAGTTCGAATCCCTAGTATAGGTCTCCTACGTGAGCGGGGGGTTGGACTTGATGATCTCCAAGGTCCCTTCCAACTCTGTTACTGCTACATTGCTATGAAATTTGCCTTCTTATTAATTTCCACAGAAGGGAGGGGTAGCAGCAGATGGACTACAACTCTCATAAACCGTAAAAAGCAAGAAGCCCATGCAAGCTGAGGAAAGAGCCCATCGGAGGCGAAGATATGCCACGAAGACCCTCGCTCGAGCTTCCCAAAACAACTCAACCATCTCCCTCCCGGGAGGACTTACCCGCTACCGGCCGCACGTGTTCCGCTCCTTCCGAGACTTCCTCTCTCTTTTCCCTCCCTGCTTCCGGTATCGGCTACGTTCCCCGGTCGATCTTGCTTGACTGCGGATTGACGACAGTGTCACAAAAGTGCGCCGCAAAGCAAGGGAGAGAAACCCCGAGCGGCCGGATTACAACTCCTAGACTGGAGCAAAACGAAGACGCTAAAGCGGTTCTTCCGGTTCTCAATTGAATCATACCTGCTGACAGAGCACCATGGAGATTGAGTGGTAGAGTGGCTTTATCGAGTCACATCCTGCCTTATGCTGCCAGTGCAGGGTTCCAGTGGGTACGGAAAGCAATGACTGGGAAGCAATGTTGGTTTGGTTTCCCTGGGATCGAAGTAGCTGCAGATCCGTTCTGCAGCCTCACGCTCCTCGTGAAGAAGTTGAGCAGCTTCCGTAATCCATTAGTCTGGGGAGCGAAATATTGGAAGTCCAATCCCGGCGGAGGGTTGGGAAAGACTGGATTACAGGAATTCTACCATGGAAGTCCGATTTCTGTGTTTATTTATATATCCTACTTTTCCTTTTAGGAGTTTGAGGGTAGAGCAGGAGTGTCCAGCCTTAGCAACTTTAAGCCTGGAAGACTTCAACTCCCAGAATCCCCCAGCCAGCAAAGCTGGCTGGGGAATTCTGGGAATTGAAGTCCACCAGGCTTAAAGTTGCCAAAGTTAGAGACCCCTGGGGTAGAGAACGCTGTCTCCTCCCTTTCTTCCAATATCACCAACCCAATGAATAGATGGAGCTCATAAAGGGAGAAAATAGGTCCCTGCATTTAGTATCATTATGAACAGAATGACAGAGAAAAATTAGCTGCCCAATCTCTTCTTAAAAACTCCCAGTGCTGCAGGAGTTTTTCTGGGGCCAAGTCGTTCCACTGATTAATTGTTCTGTCAGGAAATTTCTCCTTTAGTTCTAGGTTGCTTCTTGTCCTGCCTTTGGATGCTTAAGAGCAAGAGTGGTCACCAAACAGTGGTCTGCGGACCATTGGTGGTCCGCAAGAAAATTTTGGTGGTCTGCAGAAAAATTATTTGCATTTTTTGTATTGCACTAAATACTATTTATCTTTTTTAAAAAATTCAGTGGTCGGCGGGATTTAAAATGATGAATTTAGTGGTCACTGAGGTCTGAAAGGTTGGTGACCCCTGCTTTAGAAAATAGCTTGACGCTTGGCTCCCTCTTCTTTGTGGTGGCCTCTCAAATATCAGAACACTTCTATCATGTCACCCCTAATCTTTCTTTTCATTAAAAATTGTTGATCTTCGCTGTATGCTTTCTAGAGTTTCAATGTCTTCTTTTACATCACATGATTTTGATTCTATCCCTCTGTTATTGCAGCCTAAGACTGTGTTGGCTTTTTTTTTTTTGTCTGCTGTAGCACATGGCTGACTCATATTTAAGTGATTATCCAGTAGGACTCCAAGACTATTAAAGAGTTGCAAATCATTATCAATTGAGCCTACATCTGAAGAATGGTGGTCCTACTTGGGGAAGGTGATGCTTACCTCCCGCTCTGCATTATGGAATTAAAGAGCCTCAGGTGTTGTGCACTTCTCAGCTTGAGCCCCTTAATGAATAAATGCTGTTGGATGGAAGGTTTACAGGATGTCAACTTAAAAGGCATGGCGCTGTAATTTTTTTTGCTTTGTAAGAACATCAATGAAAGGGGCTAGTTAGGGATTTTCAAAATAGAAAATGATGTCTGTGTGAATGATTGAAATCTAGTGTTTTTGTGGGCCTCAGCAAGTCAGAAAACTCTGTTTTGATGGCTTTGTTACAAGGTGTTTTTTTAAAAAAAATGTTTGTTTTGGATTTCTGTGTTATTGCTTTTTTAATGTCCTATTAGTAGCTCAGGGTTATGAGAGCGTAATGAGAGACCATCCACATTGTTAAAATACATAAAATGTGCCATCCTGAAACAAGAACAGGAAGGATTGGAGAACAATTTTTCAAACTGCATAAATCAAATCAACATTTTCTGTATGCAACTAGACTTCAATTTCAATTTTGTTACAACTTGTGATCCTAAAGTATTATTTTTGGAAATACTAAGATTCTTCTAGCTGCCAGCCCACAGAGCTGTACACGCCATGGATATAAAATAAATAGGGAAAATTTCTATGACCCAAGTGAAGATTATCACATTTTTTCTGATACAGTTCATGCCGCTCATGGCTATATAACAATCAGAAATTAGCAGGTGTGTGGCCTTTCATTTAAAAAAAAAAAGGTCAATCGTTGAATTACTATGTATGTGGCGGTGATGAATATCCTAGTTATTATTGTAACACTATTGTCACTTGTAATGTGGCCCAGTGTTTTTTTCCCCCTTCAGTGCCATCTTGTGCTGGCCTTGACTAGACTGAAAGGATAAATTAGCAATTTGGTTTCTTAGTTATTTTGTGTACTTGAAAACATACATGCTGTAGAGATGCTCTTTACTCATTTGAATTTCCAATTTGAAAAAGATGTTGTATTTATTAAAGTCAAGCGAAAGAGTGTAGGTGACCAAATAAGTTCATGATTTAATTTGAAGTCCCATCTTTTTATGCCATTTTATGTGGAATAAAAAGAATAACCACCACCAGATGGCACTCACATTTCAGTCAAAGCAAAGTTATGCTTATATTTGCCTGGAGAATTAAGTATAGCAGTAATATTTTGAATAACACTTGCAAAGATTAAGCCCTACACACCATTATTACATGTGTTGGTCTTTCAAAGTTTTTTTACTGCCTGATCATTAGCCTAGCTCTCCTTAATTTCCTTCCTGTGTCTCCCACATGTTTTTTCCATTATAACAAATTCAAGCTAGCCTGTTGTACAGAAGACTCCCAATGAAGTCTGTCAGATTTTAAGTGAATCTGTAATATCCTTGCAGGAGCAACAATAACTTGCATTATAGCAACCCATCCCTGGGAGATATCCTGGAAAGGAGGAATGATTTGATTGATTTTATAGCAAAGTGTCATATATTGTTACATGTTGGTAAGCTCTTAACTGCAAAAACTCTTGCATTATGCTAGTCAAAGCCTACGGTTCTTAAAATTATGAAAAGGCCAGATATGCCAATTTTAGGTCTCATTTCTACCACAAATAGAGGAAGAATTTTTTTGGCGAACAATAATTTTCTGGCATTGTAAAGGGATTGGTAATGGGATAAGCATTCCTAGCGCTCATAAATTGCATGAATTGTTGCCCCCAATGGTCAACTTGCTAAGCAAAACAAGCAAACAATGTGGTCTGATAGTAATGATGCAACCTTATGTTGTGTTAAAATGTAAATTATGCACATTAGATATGGCCTTTTAATAGAATATTTCATGCATAAGGTGAACGTGGCCAGCCTAAGACATTTTGCTGCCTGTGAAGACTAGATGACACTATTTTTCCAAGTCATTGAAATTGGTCAAAGTTGGTACAAATTCACAATGAGGTAGTGTGTTCCATCAACCTATGCCTACAGAATGGTTTAGGGCATGGTGACGGCGAACCTATGGCACGCATGCCACAGGTGGCACATGAAGCCATTTGTTAGGGTGCTCATTTTTGCCCGTTTTGTGCCCTCCAGAGGCTTCAGGGGGCTTCCCTAAAGCCTCAGGAGGGAGACAAACGGCCCTACGGACAACCCTGAAGTTTCGGAACGGACTTCCAGGTTGCCATTAGGGCCGTTTTTCACCCCCCAAAAGGCTTCAGGGAAGCCTCCTGAAGCCTCCGGGGGGGGGGGGGCGTTTTCACTCTCCCCATGTTCCTAGAAAGCCACTGGAGCCTGAGGAGAGTGAAAAATGGGTCCATCGCGAGCCAAAAGCGGGGGGGAGGGGGGGGTTGTGCACATAGAATTATGGGCGTGGGCACGCCCGTGCACGACCCCCCTGCGCTCCCCCCCACTTTTGGCACACAATGGGAAAAGGTTAGCCATCACTGGTTCAGGCAGTTAAATGCATGCTGTGTGGCCAATGAATGGAAATGCTTGGGAAGTGCAGAAGGAAAAGCTAGAAGGCTGTAACTGCTGCCCTGTAATGGAATAACTTGAGGCAGTGAACCCTGTCTGGTGGAGTGGGCTGCAGAGTTCCATAATTTACAGAAATACGTTTGGTTTAGGACAGGGTTGTCCAAACTTGGGAACTTTAAGACTTGTGGACTTCAACTCCCAGAATTCCCCAGCCAGCATCTGGCTGGGGGAATTCTGGGAGTTGAAGTCCACAAGTCTTAAAGTTCCCAAGTTTGGACACCCCTGAACTAAGGCATATAGCTTCAAGAAAAATACAGCAATATAGGGAAGGCTGATACATTATAATTTTGGATTGTATTTGAGCTATATGCCTTAGTTCAGGGGTGTCCAAACTTGGGAACTTTAAGACTTGTGGACTTCAACTCCCAGAATTCCCCAGCCAGCATCTGGCTGGGGGAATTCTGGGAGTTGAAGTCCACAAGTCTTAAAGTTCCCAAGTTTGGACACCCCTGAACTAAGGCATATAGCTTCAAGAAAAATACAGCAATATAGGGAAGGCTGATACATTATAATTTTGGATTGTATTTGAGCTATATGCCTTAGTTCAGGGGTGTCCAAACTTGGGAACTTTAAGACTTGTGGACTTCAACTCCCAGAATTCCCCAGCCAGATGCTGGCTGGGGAATTCTGAGAGTTGAAGTCCACAAGTCTTAAAGTTTCCAAGTTTGGACACCCCTGGTCTAAGGGTTTTTTTTCCCATGGAAGCCGAGTGATCCCTTATTATCTTTGAAGATTTGCATCTTTTTTAAATTTAAATGTCTAGATACTAAAGTTATGTATCTAAATTGCCTGATTATTTCCTGCAGGTTTTTTTTTTTTAATGATTATGGGCCATCGATTTGGCGTTCACTCTTCGCAATTCACCCTTTCAGGTCTTCTATAGTGCATTCATTAACACTGCAACTGAGTCCATCTACTGTACTTTGGTTGTCTGGTTGTCTTCTTTCTTTTCCTTCCACCTTTCCAGCATTACAACTTTCTCCAAAAAGCTGAGTCTTTGCATAATGCGTCTGAAGAAGGATAACATAATCAAGGCTCCAGGTCAATTTGTTCAATGATCCATTTGTTTGTTTGTTTTTGGCTATATCCATGGTGTTCTCAGAAATATCCCATATCAAAATTCTGAAGTGTCTAGTAGTTCTATTCCTGCTTCTTTAAGTCTAACTTTTCCTTCATAAGCATCACAGGGAATACATTGCTTGCACTATTATGATCTTTGTAGACGCATCGCAGCATCTGAATATCTTTTTCAAAGCCTTTAATAGGAAATATAGAGCTATCATATATGGGATGCATAATATATAGATGACTTTCTTTTTCTCTTGCTACGTTCACTAATTTCCTTGAAATTGTCAAGATTATTCAGGTCTTTGATCTAAATTCTGTTTTTAAATCTGTATTCTGCAAGCCTTTGTGATGCTCTGGGGTCAGTTTAGCTTGCCTTTTTGCTTTCCCCCCATTACCACTTGTGATCAAGATTGTAGGCATTTTAGTATTGTATAGCACACCTTACATATTGAAATACATGTGCTGTAAACAACCAGAAGTATGTAATCCAAATGATAACCTTCATTTACTGTAGGTTTCCAAGAATCTGGAATTAAATTGAGATAACCTTGGTTTTTTCAAAGGAGGTAAATACATTTGCTTTGATCATTTGTTCTATATCTGTCTAGCCTTCAGCTTACACTTATCAGTGAAATTCAACTGTTGTGTGTCTTTCTCTACCAATTCCTGGGAATTTATCTTACATGATCTTGCTAGCTGTCCAGGGCCATATGTGGGCCAAGGGCTGGACACAACTGATGTAGAGAGACTAATTATATCGTAATTGTAAAGAAATATCTGTCTATCTATTAATTGATCTATCACCTGTATCTATCTATCATCTATCTATCTCTATCATCTATCTATCTATCATCTATCTATCTATCTATCTATCTATCTATCATCTATCTATCTATCTCTCTATATCTCTCTTTCTCTCAGCAAGGGAGTTCTAGATATAAAGAATACTTCTTTGTGATATTCAGTAAATACCTTGGTTTGTTATATTCAATTCCATGGACACATTACAATTATTATCTTATGGATTATGCTTGCCAGATTGATCACCTGTGCAGTTAATTGGCTTGAAATAAATGAAGCTTTCTGTCTTTCAGTTTATCAACCATATTATATACCCAACAGGTTAGGAAGATTAATGTAGGATTTCTTATAGTAGCTGCTTAATAGGATTGCATTGAGGGCACAAATTGGAGTTTTCCAAAGCTAAGATGCAACAACAGAAAGAGTAAGTGATTAGGGAGCTATGAAGCTGAAATACTACTTGTGATTTGACAGATTACTGATTATGCTTTGCTCCAGCAGCAGTGAGCGCCCTTCTCTCGTTTAGTTTTTAATCTTCCCTTGAAAAGGGAACCATATTACCCAAGGAATAGTCTCACCCCAATGGGATTAGCCCATCCCACCCAAACCAGCAGAAGAGGCACGTTGCACACCCTGTTGATTGAGGAACTTTGGCTGATGCAGTCCAGGAGGAGAGCCTTTTCTGCTGTGGCTCCCACTCTCTGGAACATCATGCTCCCAGTGGTGAGAGGTGAGCCCTTTTGACTTTCCAAAAGGACTTGAAAGCATGGCTCTGCCAGCTGGCATGGGCCCCAATGGGGGAGTGACATCCTGGAGGTGGTTAATGGATTAGGTGTGACCCACATTCTCCCCATGTGCACTTGTTCTTTTCCTCTGCATTCTGGTCAATTTAATTGTAACCAAATTTTAAATTTCTGATGTCTATTTATTAACTTAATGATATTTTTATTGAATGCTTGTATTCCTCCTTGACAAGATGAGTGGCTTTAAGTTTTTTTTTTTTTTTTTTAAGAAACAGAACAAGTTTAGTTGCTTTTTCCCAAACAAGTGCTGGAATTAAAGTGCATTAAACAACACCTTATTCAAGATTCTGGTAGATGACTTCATGTTTCTTAGTCAATTACTTTTTCCAGCTTTTTGCATACTTCTTTGTCACTGCATTTATTTGGTTTGCCAGCTGTACTTGCATTCTGAGTTATATGGTAGAATGAACTGTTTCTTATCAGCAATGATTTACTGTGCATGTCATTACATCATATACCTTTTTCCTTCCTTCTATCCATCCATCCATCCATCCATCCATCCTTTGTCTGTATGCAGGCAGACAAAGGAGCTCTGCCAAGATGTGATTAATTTAGTTAGTAAGTTTGTATTTTTACTTTATTTACATTAAAAAAATTATTAGATTATGCCTCGGGTTTATTTCGCTTACTTCAAAGGTATGCTTTCAAGGAATGCCAAGATCCACACCTCGTTATTTCAGGGCAGAGTTCACACCCTGACAAATGGTAGAAGAGGATGGTTAATCTATGGCTTTTCCCTGATAGTTACTTTGAAGATAAATGTCAGGCCTGTAGTTATGTTTCTTTTAGGATCTTTGGCCTGCCACACTTTCTATTATTTTCCTATGCTGTTTTATTAGTGTAGTAGTTGGGAGGGGGGAATAGAAAGTAGAATTGTGGAATGTATTGTTGTCATTCTTTCTAGAAGCTCAAGGTCATCTTTTGTCTCTGCACCTCGACACCTGACTGGAAGCAGAGGGGTGTAGATGCCAGCGTGGAAGAAGATGATTGGAACATGTGATGGGATTATGGGTGTGGGAATAAGATCACGAACTTTCAACTGGGTGGAATCCCAGGAAGCAAATCAGATTTGGGATTTCATAGCACAATGCCAACATGTTTGTCTTATTAAATTGGAGTTTTAAGAATAGCTCTGCCTTGAATTCTGATTTAATTCTGCATGATATTTGGAACGCTGACAATAAACCTCTAGGCTAATCTAGACAGAATGATTTATAGCGACCGAGGTATGCTGATTTAAATCATTTCTAAGATGTCTAAGAAGAAGAAAAAACTGAAAGAATTCTCTCCAAGGCATTCAGATGGCTTTAGCCTCTCCGATGAAGAGAAGAAAAGTATTTTACAAAGATTTATAACTCTTGATGCAACTGGATCGGGTGAAGAATCTGCTGTGGGAGAAGATAAAGCTGTTTTTGAAGATGACGAACTCCGACTGAGGTCAGTAAACTATCTTCCTAATTCTGCATGCTCCCAAACATCTCCTAGAGATTTTGAAATGTTCGGTGCCAGGCCAAAGCTTTCACAGCCGGAGAAATTTCACTCCCACACAGAAGGAGAAATGTATGATTCTCTCTGTACCTTGGAGCAAGCTATGGAAAGCTATCGTAATCAAATAGAATATTATGAATGCCAGCTGTTTCAAGCCAAAAATGTTTATTCCATGCTCAAGTCAGAGAAGAGGGATTCCCATGCTTTTCAAATTCCTGAAAATGCCATCTTGCCTTCTTCTCCAAAGCCTAAGACACCCCCCCTGGAGGATATTGTATCAGGCAAATCAGAATAGAGAGCTGTGCACACGTCACAATTGCCACGTGATCTCCTTTGTTCTCCAATTGCACATGCCACACAGGCAGAAATATTCCAGCCAAAAGATGTAACCACAGCACCATCTCCTGGCAGAAATAATTTACTACAGAGAGCAGATTACTCATATATTCAGGCTGCAAAGAAACAAGTACCTCTACAGGCCCAATTTTCAGAACCCACTGGAGGTGCCGGAGCACAACAGTACTTAATGCAGCCTCCAGCAAGCCATGCTTTTATTCCTGCTCAAGCACCAGCACCAGCTGTTAGATTTCAGCAACCCCAGGTTCAACAACAAGCATTTTTACCTGCACAGCAAGCTTTTCAAATGCACATCCCTCAACAGGCATTTTTTGTTCCTCCATTGACTGGTGAGTCAAAACTAAAAATGTCAAAACAAAATTATAAAACCTGGGTCAGTGAAGTTTCAATTTTGCTTCACAGAAAAGGTACCCATTGTATGGTGTTTAATCCTCCTGCCCAGCCAAGGACTCCTGCAATAAGAGACTTAGAGACTAAGGCTTGCACAACATTATTAATGTCCATGGAAACTGAACAGCAGGTTATTTTTCCGCCTAATGCAACAGCCCAACAAATTTGGGCCCATTTGGAAGATTGCTACAGGCCCATTTCAATTGAATCTTCATGTTTGCTCATGTCTGAATTCCATGGTTTGAAATTGAAACCTGGTGAACAAATTGGTGGACGTTTGACCAAACTGAAAGGAATGAGAAGAGAATTGAGAGAAATAGGCCATTTTATTGATGATGTTCAAATGATCAGCATTATCATTAACTCATTGAATTATGAATGGAAAGATGCCATTGCGAAGATTAACCATGTGCCTATTGCTCAACAGACCATCAACAATGTTTGCAGACTTTTAATTGAGGAGGAAGCTTTAATTTTAGCCATGCCACATTTGCGAGGGTCACCCACGTCAAGAGCTCCAGCAAGACGTCTCTTCCGAGAAAGAGCCTATGCTCCAAGGATGCCAAGATGCTACATCTGTAACTGTATGGGACATGACACCCGGGATTGTCCCCAACGAGTTCCAGCTCCCGTCACATACTAGCCCAGAGGAACAGACTCCAGAGGCAGAGGTAGAGGTAGAAGACAAGGTCGTCGTGGTCCAAGGGGTGATCCACAAGCTCCACTCGTCACATTGGCCTTAACCAACGATCCACAACCTGATCCAGAGTACGACAGATGATTTCTGTGGACTTTGGACAGTGGAGCAGCGTTGCATGTTACCTACAGGAAGGAAATCTTCACAGAGATGCACGAGCCTGAACCTGATCTACGTGAACTTTATTCTTTCTCCAATCATCCTTGTAAGGTCATGGGAAAAAGAACTGTTTATGTTGGAGAGCTCGATGCACTCATCCCTGATGTTTATTACATACCTTCAGCAACCAGTAATTTGCTTAGTCACAGTCACTTGTCTAGAATGTTAAAGTTCCAGGTTCACCACCTCAAAAAAGCAAGTTACATAGTTAAAAATGGAGATATTGTTGCTGAAACCATGCTAATTGGTGGTGTTTATTACATAAAACCAAAGCCTAAACTGCAAGCACAGGCAAGTATACAAACTCCAAAAGAGGAGAGCACAGGCCCAAAGAGAGATGCTTCAGTGCGAGATCCTGCTGCTACTCCAAAGGTTCCTAAAGCCAACAAACAGAAAATAAGGAAGCAGGTTGCTCAGAGCAAACCTGAGTTTCCTCATAAAACTGCTAATGTTGAAAATTCACTAACTGGTAAACCTTTGCATTCCAGGTGTATCCACAAGTGGCATAGAAGATTGGGGCACGCCAGTTTCCGTGTTCTTAGGAAAATGCCGGAGTTCACAAAAGGTTTTGATCTAAAGGGGTGTAAGGTGTTTTTGGATTGTGCAGTTTGCAAGAAGGCCAAATCCAAAGCAGCAGCCATTCCCAAACACGCTACACGCCTGTCAACACGCATTTTTGATTTGGTACACACTGACATAGTGGGTCCTTTTCCGCCAACACTTGGTGGTAAAAAATATTTTCTAACAATTGTTGATAATTACTCTAGATATGGATTTGTATATCCTATGAGAGAGAAATCTGAGACCTTTCAGATCTTTAAAGACTTTGCAGCACTTGTTTCTACCCAACACCAAGTTCGCATCGCCAGAATCCGTGGTGACCGTGGTGCCGAATTCATGTCTCAGCGTTTCCAGGACTGGATGTGTAAGAATGGAATTCTTCATCAGACATCCGCTCCTTACACATCGGCTCATAACGGAGTTGCAGAATGAAGACAAGGGGTCCTACAAACCATGATGTGTTGTCTCCTAGAAGACGCCAATCTCAGTAACCTATACTGGGGTGAAGCTATCAAATATGCAAATTACATTGTCAACCGTACTTGGAGCAGTGTAATAAATCAGACTCCTTTCTTCATGATGTATGGCTACAAGCCCAATCTCAAGAACCTCCATATTTTTGGTTCATATGCTATGGTGAACATTCCCTTAGCTCAAAGAAGAAAAGGAAGTCCAGTAGCAAAGAGACTGAGATTTATGGGTATTGATGATAATTCAAAATGGAGCAAATTTATTGACTCTAAACATGTAATTGTGGTTTCTCAATCTGCTAATTTTGAGGAAGATATTGACTGGTCCAGGATTCATTCCAATGATCCTGGAGTTTATTTTCCTAGAGATGATGATGTTGATGCCACGCAGCCTGATGATCAAGATTCACAGGCAGATATTCCATCTACTTCTTCACAACCTGATGTTCCGTCTTCACGAGCCGCGGATGCTGATGCTAGCAACGAATGTGAGGACGAGGACAAAGCAGAAGAAGACTGGACTGTTGTTCCGAGACGTTCCAAGAGGGTCACAAAAGGAATCCCTCCACAGCAATATTCATGGCAACTGACAAAAACACCCTTGCCTTTGATTTGCAATGTTACACTTCCTCCTGATACGTTCACACAAATCAAACAGCTTCCTAATTCAGAGCAAGAGAAATGGTATCAGGCAATGCAGGATGAAATGGACAGTTTAAAGAAACTTAATGTATTTACACCTGCAAAACCCTCCAGCAAACAAAGAAAGTCATTGACACTTGATGGATCTACAGAATTAAAAAGAAACCAAATGGTGAGTCATTGTACAAGGCCAGACTTGTAGCTCAGGGTTTCGCTCAACGTTATCCTGAAGACTACACAAACACCTACTCACCGACAGTCAGAACTGAAAGTGTAAAAATTGCTTTAACCACTGCAACTATTCTTGGTTTAGAAGTTTTCCAGTTTGATGTGGACACGGCTTATCTACATGCTGACCTAGATGAAGAGATCTACGTGAGAGGCCCTCCAGGATTCCGGCAGCAAGAAGGGGATACCTGGTTCCTAAACAAAAGTCTTTATGGTCTGAAACAGTCAGGTTTAATGTGATACTTATATCTTACTGACAAACTAAATTCAATGGGCTTTATTAAGTCCGAAACTGATGAGTGCGTGTTCACAAAAAGATCTAACAATGCATATGAGATAATTTTTGTTTATGTTGATGATATTGTTTATATTGGTCCAAATAAGAAAATGAGTGAAATTTTTGCTAAAAGTTTGCAGAGATACTTCACATTGAAATCTTTAGGTCATATTAGCACTTATTTAGGTGTTCAGATTGACAAAACACAGAAGGGGTTTAGTCTTTCACAAGAGGAGAAAATTGACCACATCCTGCATCATTGCAAAATGAAGGATTCTAACACAACAAAGACACCCATGCAAACAGATTTTCACAACTTGACACATGAATCAAGTCCTGAGTTCAAAGATCAAACACTTTATCGTTCAGTCATTGGGTCACTGTTGTACATTAGTAGTTGGACCAGACCCGACATTGCACTTAGTGTTAATCTCTTATCACGACACGTAGGTAAGGCAAAACAATTTCATTGGACATGCGTTAAGAAGTTATTGATGTACCTGAAACACACTAAACACATGAAGTTATTGCTAGAACCAATACATACTGATTATGCAGTTATGTTGTTATGCAGATTCTGATTGGGCAAGTGATAAGAAATCACGCAAAAGTACTTCAGGTTACATGATGTTCCTAAATGGATGTCCTGTTTACTGGCAAGTGAGAAAACAGAATTTTGTTTCTTGTTCATCTACTGAAGCTGAATATGCTTGTGTTTCAGATGCATGTAATTCTCTAACATGGTTTGATGCTTTGATCACAGATATCTGGACATGTCCGATTCGACTGATCACCGTAATGGAAGATAATGAATCGGTGGTTTATATTTCTGAGTCACATTTCACAGGTTCTAGGTCCAGACACATTGACATTCGTTATCAAAACACAAAACGCTAGTTCAGAACGCAGCCGCGCGGGTTATCATGGGGAGTACACAATACTCCCACGTAACACCCCTCCTGCGCGAGCTGCACTGGCTACCTGTGGCCTTTCGGGTGCGTTTCAAGGTATTGATTACCATCTTTAAAGCGCTCCATGGCATAGGACCTAGTTATCTGCAGGATCGCATCCTACCACACACGTCCCTACGACCAATCCGCTCACACAGGGAGGGACTCCTCCTGGTGCCATCCGCTAGGCAATGCCAGCGGGCGACACCTAGGAGTAGGTCCTTCTCTGTGATGGGCCCAACCCTCTGGAATGACCTCCCCCCCGACATCCGAACTACCACCGACCTCCGCTCCTTCCGTCAAAAATTAAAGACTCACCTGTTTCAATCAGCTGGCCTGGCACTCTCTTAGTTTTGTCTCCCGGGGATATATTTTAATTGGGTTTGGGTATTTTAATTGGGGATGTTTTTTTAGGGTTTCTATAGTATATTTATTTCTTGTACAGTCTTATCTCCTCCATCCAAATGTTTAGTATTTAATTGTTTTATATTATTGTATTTTATCTGCATTTTATTTGACTGTACACCGCCCCGAGTCCCTTTTTGGGAGAGGGGGCGGTTTAGAAATCCAAGAAATAATAATAATAATAACAAAGCAATTAGTTAAACAAGGTTTTGTTAAATTGCAATATGTATCTACATATGATCAAATTGCTGACATGCTCAACAAACCGCTTCCAGCAGCTCAACACGAGTATCTGCAGAAGAAGATGTGCCTTATTTGATGATGCCCGCTCAACTAGCAAAAGAAGGGGTGTCACTGCGTTTATTTGGTTTGCCAGCTGTATTTGCATTCTGAGTTATACGGTAGAATGAACTGTTTCTTATCAGCAATGATTTACTGCGCATGTCATTACATCATATACTTTCTTCCTTCCTTTGTCTGTATGCAGGCAGGCAAAGGAGCTCTGCCAAGATGTGATTAATTTAGTTAGTAAGTTTGTATTTTTACTTTATTTGCATTAAAAAATTTTTTATTAGATTATGCCTCGGGTTTATTTCGCTTACTTCAAAGGTATGCTTTCAAGGAATGCCAAGATCCACACCTCGTTAATTCAGGGCGGAATTCACACCCTGGCACTCTTTTTGAAGCTCTAAACAATCCCTTGCAAAGTCCTAAACAATGATTCCATGTGAAATAGAACATGGTTAAATACTTCAGACTGCATCTATTTGGACATAAAACTTGACCAATTAAATGACCAACTAGAAACTCAAAATAAAAGTAAGAGGACTGGGGAAGGATGGTGGTGATGGTGGTTATAATACATTTTTGAAAATCACTCTGTTAAAACCTCTTTATATTTTACATATATTTTGTATATATTTCCATACTACATACAAATGGATGCAGAGGTTATATGCTCTTCAATCTAAAATTCATTTTAAGATTTTAAAAAGGCTGGATTGTTGAGTAACTCACAGGAGTTGTTTCTCTCCCCCTCCCCCCACCATTAACATTGGTATAGGTTGGTGACATCCATCAAGTAAGTACTCTAATGCCCTTTGCCACAAGGTAGTTAATTATTTATTATTGGCTAGCTGAAAATAAACTCTAGATATTTAAATGTTTTAATATTTAAATTACATTACCCATACTAAAACAGATTGAAGTATAATAGCTTTTTGTTCATATTATTCATACACACACAAACACACACAAACACACACACACACACACACACACACACACACACACGGTAGGTTATATGTTAAAAAATATTTCAGGGAAAGGAATAAAAGAGAAAGGAATGTCGGCATTACAAAGAGAAACCAAATACAATCTCCTGTAGCAATCCAATTTCACTTAAGTTTGAACACAGAGAATAATTGTCCCAAAGATGCTTTTTCCAAAAGGCAACTGGACTGCCTTGGTTTTTGCTTTGAAAACGTTTTGCTTCTCTCATTCAAGAAGTAAAATGTTTTCAAAGAAAAAAACAAGGAAGTCCAGTTGCCTTTTGGAAAAAGCACTTTTGGGGCACCCATGACCTGGATGGTTGAGAATTTCCATTGACAAACAGAAAAATTCCAAAGAGCAACGTGGGACTAACATTTCAAATTTATACAGTACATATTTACTTGCTCCTGCTGATTCTGCTATAACAAATTTCAAAGTAAAAATGCTACGTCAACCAAGTATCATTTATTCATTACAGCGGATTACAGTTCCAAACAGATGTGTTTAAACGCTGGAGATATACATCTGAAAAAATAGTTTTCACAAATATTATACAATTTGTAGAAAATATTTTTTTTTTAATACGTACATACAGATTTCACAGAAGCAGCAATGCCAATATGCTCGTATTTAACTGTTCAGAGACTCCTTGGTTTGTTTATAATCCTGGCTGTTCTTCCAGCAGCTTAGTTTCATCAAATCTAAGCGTACCTATGAAAATGTTTCAAAAAGTAAAAGTTGGATGATGCGTACAAGATGTTTCAGCAGATAGAATTTGCACAACGACAGCTCTATCTGGATGCATGCAATGACATAATGAAAGCCACATGCCTTCGTTTATTTTCACTGAAATCGCCACATGGCCATAAATCTAACTTGTATCATATCGTGGTGGCCACATCATCACATTCACAATTACGATTACAATGAAGACATTATGAGAAAACTGAAGATTAAGGGGTACCCAACATTGCATCAAACCGAGTGGGGGAAACAAAGTATGAAAATTGGAAAGATGGGGTGGGGTGGGCCCCCCGCTCTAGTCATTTATAGATGGCAAAGGTTAAACTTTGGGTTCAATGCTAATAAGCAACGTTTCTTCTTCCTAACAAGAGACAGCATTAGATGTTTACTTATACATTCTAAAATAGAAATCAGGTTATAATTCATAGCAATTACTATGAATCAAAGCTCGAGGCTTCTTACCTAAAGAATGGGTTCTTTAAATCAAGCACATTGCCTGATTTAAAGCCCGTCTCATCCACTATGGCAACAATCTGGATGTCATAACTCTGCCTGCATCATAAATAGGAAATACAGTTTTAATGTAAGCAATTGGTTATGTAATCTCTATTGAATAATAAGTGGGTTGATACTCTGGCTTTGATCATTTGACTCTGGAATGAAATTACTGTTTTGTACACATTCTCCAGAACTTTTTTTTTTTTCATAAAAATGTATTAGCAGTGCTGAATTTGGGAGTGAGGGCTTTCCAATGCAGATACAAAAGAAACATTTGGCTTTTCCAACAAGCCGGCCTGGCCTGAACAAAATAAAATAAATGATTGATGTAATTGTTAATTTTAATCTAATTTTTTTAATGTTATTGTTCATATTAATTGGGTTTGTTTTTGGAGACGCTATCTAATTTATTTTTTAACTTTTGTAATATGTGGTGTTTTTTTAATGCTGTACGCCGCCCTGAGTCCTTTGGGAGAAGGGCAGCATATAAATCCAACAAACAAACAAACAAACATTTGGGTTCTGTCATGGATTTATGTCACTGCAAAATCAAAGATTTTGATAGTTTGATCATATCGCTCCTGACGGGTTTTTAATTTTGTAATTTTATTTAGGGGATTTTAAATTGTGATCTTAATTGTTTCTATTTATCTTTCTACCTCCTCCACGTATACGTCCTTATGTTTGTGTATGTACTGTCTATATCTGTATTCTATGTGTTTTTATTGTACGCCGCCCCGAGTCCTTCGGGAGAGGGTGCGGCTAACAAATAAATTATTATTTTTTTATTATTATTATTATTATTATTATTATTATTATTATTATTATTATTATTATTATTATTATTATTATTATTATTATTATTATTATTATTATTATTATTAAAGAGATTGAACGTGGGAATTAATGTAGCTGTGAGCGGTGAGCGGTCCTTGATGCTCTCAGTCTGAATTTGTTTGTTTTCTTGTAGACATTTCATTACCCAAGCTAGGTAACCTAGCTAATGTCATCCGCAAACTCCACTCCTTACTAGCACTGATGACATTACCTAGTTTGGTAATGAAATGTCTGCAAGAAAACAAGCGAGCTCAGAGTGCACCAAGGATGCCTTATTTCAACCCTGAGCTACAAATGTACTCTTTCATTGGTAATGCATTTGTCTTTGTAGTACATATGTTTGAGACTTCAGAAGCAAAGTTTTGAAGAATGAGCTCAGGCATCATTAGTGCATAACATTATCAGTAATGTTGTAAATAATGTTAAGATAAAAATTGAGCTATTACAAATAAGTCCCTTTGGTAGAAGTAGCCCTTGAGTTACAACTATTTATTTAACTACAGTTATGGCAGCTTCAGAAAAGTGTCTTATGATCCATCCTCCAAGTTGTGACAGGAAAACAGAATACTACAGCTAATTCAGAAAGTGTACACACCCCTGTTAAAAAGCCAAGTGTTTGAGATGTTTAAAAAAAAAATCAGACCAAGATAAATCACTTCAGAATTTTTCCACCTTTCATATAACATATAAACTATACCAGTGATGGCAAACCTTTTCAACACCGAGGGCCCAAACCGGAATGTGCGCGCGCACATGCGCCAGAGCCCCAGAAACCCAAAGACCAGCTGGCCGGTGCACCTGCCCACAGAGAGGGCTCTGCCAGAGATGGCACGCATGCCATAGGTTCGCCATCATGGAACTTTACAATTCAATTGAAAAACATGCTAATCTTTTAGGAGGGAAAAAATAAAAAAAAATTACAATAACATTGGTTCTTTGGAAGTGGTTACCTCTTCCATGGCAGCCATTTTGTGAATGGGGAAGCCCTTCAGGCAACCATTGGGCAAGAACACTCATAGATGTCTTCAGATGTGCCCACCAGAAGTGGAGATTCTGGACATCCACAACAACTAACCACTGGTGTACTGTATTAATATGCATGCACTGGTTCTTATTTATATCTATAATTTTTTTGCAGGTCCTGCTAGCATTTTTTTCCCTAGCTAAACACATCTGCTGCTACATCAGATTGCCCAAAATACATCTCTATGGACTCCACCAGTGTTAAAAGTAACAGGAAACAACTAACGTTATTCCACTGAAAATAATTATTCCACTAGACATTACGTAAGACAGCTGGACAGAATTAACCTTTCATACAACCATGAAAGAAATCTACTTACCGTTTATTTGCTACAAATAAGACTTCCCCTGAAAGTGTCTCCCCTTCTTTGGCAAAGAGAGGAGTTTGAAAAAGGCAGCGCACTTGATACCAATGGGTCAGAGGCTCTGTTGGAGCAGTGGAGAGCCAAACGGTTACCCTTAAAATGAGAAATCAATGGGAGGACATGGAAATTAAGATTGTTGTAAAGCAATTTTCTGAATGTTCAAAAAAAGAAAACGATAATAGCACAGTTCCTACATTGTTATTTTGAGAACAGATGGAACTTCCCCTTAATAGAAAGAGTTATCGTTCTTAAAACAAATGCTTTCTTAATCAGAAGATTTATGGTCTAAATAAGGTAACGATTCCCCTCGCACATATGTGCTAGTCGTTCCCAACTCTAGGGGGCGGTGCTCATCTCTGTTTCAAAGCCAAAGAGCCAGCGCTGTCCGAAGACGTCTCTGTGGTCATGTGGCCGGCATGACTGAATGCTGAAGGTGCACGGAAAGCTGTTACCGTCCCACCAAAGTTGGTTCCTGTTTTTCTACTTGCATTTTTTACATGCTTTTGAACTGCTAGGTTGGCAGAAGCTGTGACAAGTTATGGGAGCTCACTGTGCTAGGGATTTGAATCACCAAAGTGCCGTCTTTTCTGATCAACAAGCACAGCATCTCAGCCACAGAGCCACTTTGTCCCTTTACTGGTCTAAATATATGCTTTAAAAATATACTCTAAAACAGCAGCCCCCAACTTTTTGAGCACCGGGGACCAATTCCATGGAGAAAGGTTTTTTCACGGACTGGAGGGAGCATGGTTTTGCATGCTGCCCATATCCCACTGACATGACGTGGCCCGATTGTGGCATGCCACCAACCGATGCTGTTCCATGGACCGGGCTTGGGGACCCCTGCTCTAAAATGACAAAATAGACTTAGAGTCTGGTAACACATTCAAGGCTAACCAGTTTCATTGTGGTATAGGTTTCTGATGGTGGGACCTTTTGTTTTCAAAATCATATGTGGCTATAATGTTGGTCAATCCTGAAGATGCAGCGAGATTCCTAGTCTATTTTATTGCCATGGATTTTGGATTCTTTCCTTTCCTCCCATCGTCTTGTAAAATGTTAATTTTTGGATGATACCCTAAATCCACTCAGGACATGATTTGTTTTTGATTGACCACATTTTCTAAAACAGCCTAAATTAGTATTTATTTTTGATGTGGCCAACTTAATCAAAGTTAGGAAAAAAAGGAGAAAATACATACAGTGAGCCAACAAATGCCACATCAAACCAAAATGCCAAGCCGTGAATTAATCCAGATTGCATCATTTGAAATACAAAAGGGATTTCCACTCTGCAGAAGGAAATAAGAAAAGATTAACAACATAATTAGAAAACCGCAATTAAAAATATGAAAGTGTCATGAAGATCAGCATTCTTAAAACATTTGATTAGAAATCAAATTAAATAGATTTTCATCCAAGGAATTGTATCAAAAGTAATAGTTTTTCTGGATTAAATATTTACTAAGCATATTTACTAAATTTAGCACCGTGCAGTCTTAAAAAAAAATGACTGGAGTCCAAAGGCAAAGAAAATTAATTTCTTTAATTGGGTCACTTTATACTAAAACCATCCACTCTAAATAACTATAATACTATTGTTATTTTAGTAGAGCACTTTTTTTTCTTCCATTCAATTGTGTCCAATTCTTGGAGACTGCTTGGACTAGTCCCTGCAGTTTTCTTGGCAAGGTTTTTCAGCAGTGGTTTGCTATTGCCTCCTTCCTAGGGCTTAGAGAAAATGATTGGCCTAAGGCAGGGGTGTCCAAACTTGGCAACTTTAAGACTTGTGGACTTCAACTCCCCGCTCTGCTGGCTGGGGAATTCTGGGAGTTGAAGTCCACAAGTCTTAAAGTTGCCAAGTTTGGACACCCCTGGCCTAAGGTCACCCAGCTGGCTTTGTGTCTATGGCAGGATTGGAACTTAGGATCTCCTGATTTCTAGCCTGCTGCCTTAACCAGACTGGCTTTCTAGAACACATTATTCTAGGATAAGAAAGAACTACATATTTTGAGTGTATCCCCACAGTGACTAGCTTGCTAATAGAGCGAAAACTATACCAGCAAATAGCGGTTTAAAATGGAACAGGGTGAAATGGGACAATATACTCCCACCTATGCAAATCTTCCTCTTCGGCTTCTAGAAAACTGACAGTGTATTTCACAGTCCGGGCCATCAAAATTCTAATGTCAAATGTGTCCTGCGAATAAAAATGGAAAAGAAGAACAGATATTATGATCTAGAGTAGGGTTGAAAACTAGGTCTGACAACTTCCATATGAAATCCCAATGTTAAATATAAAAATAAATTTGTTGAAATCTTGTGAAATCAATATTTTCACATGGTTTTTCATTTTAAGATAGAATCTCAAGGTTTTATGAGATATTTGCATTTTCATGTGAGATTTTTACATTCGCTAATGGGACTAGGCAACATCTTATTGGGTGTGCACGTGTGTAAGAAAAAAACTGGTGGTAAGCTTAAGAATTCCTTCCTTGAACCCAACATCAACACCAACCCAAGCCAAAATAAATGTTAAGTCTCCTTCAAGTCAAACTAAGTTCCTGTTTTCTTCTTTGGCAAGTCCATTCTGTTTTCTTAGTAGCATGGAAGTGATTTATTACTGCCAATGTCTAAGATTATTTTTTTACAACCCAGTCTAGCCTACACTACAGCACTGATATTTCCTACAAATCGCTCATCCAGGTAATAACCCATACAGGTAATTATCAAGTATAAAAAACTTTGGGACCAGTCAAAGTAATCTTGAGGTGTAAAAGAGGCAAAAACTATTTATTATTATATAATAGAAATTGGCACATTGTAGAGAAACAAATAGCAGCTCCAGAGATCCAGGCAGTCCTACATAATTCCACTTGATTCCCCCCCCCCCTGTTTTTGGAAAAAATACAGTGAATATAAAGAATATACGTTTTCATAAATTAACCTGTTATGCCTTTCACTTAAAAATCATTTTCCATAAACATGTTCTACATAAACTCTTCCTGTCCAAATAAAATCCTCTGAATTCATTTCAACAATAAATTATAGATTTTTCATTATTTTAGATCAGATTATCATAAATTACAGTTTTTAAAACATTAGCAATATTTGTCACTGATGAATATTTTCAAGCAATCAAATAACACATATACTCCTACTACTATCTGGGCCTGTGACAAAAAAAAATTAACAAAGAGGGAAAGGAGATTTAGCAATATGGTTAAAGATTTTGGAGTTATTTTGTTTATAATGTAACTTCCAGGTTCTTTTTCTCTTTTTTATTAAAAAAATGCATGTTACATATTGATCCTTTAGTGCTGCTTTATATATATTCATCTGTTTAGCATATGTAAGTGAATCAATTTAAAATGAGTACTTCTGATGCCATTTCTGTGCATTTTTAAAAAGAATTGGCTGTGCTGTACTTCAAGACATATTTATACATCCAGAAATGGATGCTAAGTATCAGCCTTTTCCTTTATTTTCTGTGAGTACATTATCACCATAAATTATTTCACCAAGGAAGAGAGAGAAAAAAAAATTTTTTTTCTCTTGTTGCAACTGGAAAATCTGTTTGGAATACACTGATTTCGACTAGAAAAATAGCAATGACGTGAACTAAGCAACTATTCCTGGGATACCGTTTCTTTTCTTATTTTGGATATTTTGGGTTGGAAATACAGATGGTCCCTGGGTTACGACGGTAATTTGGTCTGGAATTTCCATTGTTAAGCAATACGGTTGCAGAACAGGACATCATGGGACTGCATCACTTAGGAATTAATCCTGGAACTCCCTGTCATCCTTAAGCAAATATTGTGAGTCATTAAGCAAGGATCTCCCTTCAAATTCCTGCAAGCTTCCAATTGGCAAAGTCAAAGACAAGGCTGGAAGGAAGTCTTAAGTCCTGGTTGGCTTGCAAGGCAGCCAGTGGGCAGGTAAGAAGGTCGGAGAAGGTGCATATGGGTTGGGGTGGGGGATGGCCATGTTGGGGGTTCTAGGTATGCCCGTGCATTATGATGTATGAGACCCCTAAGCTCTTGTACTCCATAGCCACGTTCCTCAGGAAAAGATTGCAGGAATATGAGCAACTTACCAAAGCGATTTGCAAACTTTCCTGCCAGTTTCCACATTGACTTTGCTTGTGGGAAGCTGGTAGGAAGGATCGCAAATGGTGATCACATGACAAAAGGGATCTTGCAACTGTCGTGAGTGCAAATCACCCATGACCATCTGGGCCCTGGGATGGGCGGAACTTTGACTTAGAGGACCAATCATAAGTACAGGTGGTCCTCGACTTACGACCACAACTGAGCCCAAAGTTTTTGTTGCCGAGTGAGACGTTTGTTAACTGAGTTTTGCCCCCATCTTACGATTTTCCCCGTCATGGTTGCTAAATGAATCGCTGCAGTTCTTAAGTTAGTAACTCGGTTGTTAAGTGAATCTGGCTTCCCCGTTGACTTTGCTTGTCAGAAGGTTGAAAAAGGAAATCACATGACCCTGGGACACTGCAACCGTCATAAATATGAACCAATGATCAAGGGCCTGAATGTAAATCATGTGGCCATGAGGATGCTGCAATGGTCATAACTGTGAAAAGTGGTCGTATGTCATTTTTTAAAGTGCCGCTGTAACTTTGAATGGTCTCTAAGTGAACTGTTGTAAGTCGGGGACTACCTGTACCACCTGTTCAGCATCCTTGTGACTTCAAACAGTTGTTGACCAAGTATTTGTTAACTGAGGACTACATATACAAAAAAGGGAAAAAACTATGAAGAGTTAAGGACAGAACGTAGAGGTTTATTTTAATTGTAATGAAGGTCTCGGACAGGACATTATAGGCTAACTTTAATAAGCTGTAAAAGAGCAAAGTGTGGCTTCAGAAGAAACTTTGCTAAGATGAGGACAATCAGTTGGTGAGAACTTTGAAAAAACTGAGCCTTTTTTGAAGGACGTGTTCTGGGAAATCTCAAAAGCACCCAGAGGGGGGGAAAATGGCTGACTTCGGAATATAATGCAAAAGAAAGACAAAGCATTAAAAAAAAGAAAAATAGCAATTAACTTACTACAATGGGCTGTCTGAAGTACTCATCTACAGCTGCATTACGGAGACTGGATAGATTTACCCCATAAAAACATTGCTGATACCTGGAAGGAAGAATGTATTTGTTTTGCTTTTTAAATTAAATTCAGAGAAAGAAGTCTTACGGATCTCGTATAACGACATCAGATCCATGCATATTATTAAAAAACGAGCATTCTCTCTCTCTCTCTCTCTCTCTCTCTCTCTCTCTCTCTCTCTCTCAGTCTTGCTCTCTCAAAACATGTAGACTGCCCAAAGCACTTTTTAATTGTAGTGTATATTCTGACTCAGTGTGTTTGTTTATTGCTAACTGCTTAATGGAGTAATTAACTCTGTAGGAAAAAAAGTCCAGAGCATTAAGCAATTTGGTTAAATTTTGAAAGAATTAATGGTCACCATTCAGCTACAACATTAATTGTGGTACTTATGTGCTACAACTCTCCCTAAACCTTGGACCTATAGGCAGAAGCTGGCTTTTACAACCACATCATGCATGGAATCTGGATTTCACAGGTGTTGGGTTTTTTTCCCAGAGGAAAATAATATTTTTAAAGGCAAAACAGACGAAGATCTCTAAGTAAGAAATGACTTAGCAAGGAAACTCTGGCCCTTGGAATGGATTTTAAGCGCCAATTGAGGAAGAACTACGGTACAACTAGGCAAGAGAAAAGTCCAGGCTTGAACCAAATCAAAACGTTCCTATATTAGGACCATATATATGAATGAAGATGAGAAGGAATGGCCAAAAAAAATTATAGCAGACTCAGTCAATCAAAGACAGCAAGCACCTGGACATAATGGAAATGTTCAATTTTTGAACCAAGGTTGTGCTCCACAGGGATCTCAATAGCATTGACACCAAATACTTGGGCTTGCACAAAGAATTGCTTCACAGAATTCTTAATCCTGGTCTAAGAGCCAAAGAAGTAATTATAGATTTGTGGCTGATGCCATCCTGATCTTTGCTATCCATTAGAAGGGTGATGATAACATTTTTGCAAATGGGTTATTTTCCCAACTAGAACTCTATACTGGGTAATTAAACAGCAGCAGATTGATCTGTAATTAGATATCTATAATACAATATTCTACTATCTCAGGACTTTTAATTTAGTTAACAAAAGCATGAATATGTCTCTTAATTCAACTTATAGACAAGGTATATGATGAGCAAGAGCAAGGAAAAGTTTTTATTTGTGGCCATGCTATTGACTTTGGACACTCTTTTCAGAACAGAAATGGAGATTAAATGGCTATCCAGAGCCATGGTTTTGAGGAGTACCTTAAATAAAGATAAAACTACAAAAGCTAGCACAGATATCCTTTTTGACAACTGGTACAATTAATAAGTAAGAAATATATGAATCTGAACAGCTGTGCCGTTATTTAGCCAGAATTCAAAGGAACCTGGATCCAGGTGGTGTAAGTGGAGGATATGGCAATGTGATAATGGCATATTAATTCGAACAGCCTTTTCCAAGTAGCTTGTCTGCAGGAGATAATGAAAATAATGGGCCAACACATCTGCAGGACAACCAAGCTAGGCAAGGGTGAATTAAAAAACCTGCCTGAGCATATTTATGTTGTCAATTTGAGAACCTACCTCTTCTTTTTCAAATTTTTGCTTCACCGAGTTCGGTTTCTTTACTGATACGTCATATCAATTGGGATTTTATTGATCTTGAATGATACTTCATATCAACATATGTATGTCATTCTCACATGCAGAATTTTATTACCACATAAAGCACTGCTATAAGTACTGATGTTCATGCAGAAGTGGTTTCCAGAGTTGAGTGCAGCAAAATCCAATATTCAGAAGTTCCAAAACCTCATCAAGTCAATATCACATACTCAACAATTTTAGAAAGCAACAACAAGCAGAAAACCATTTTCATTGGAAAATGACATGCTATTACGAGAGAAAGAAGTACGCATTCATTCAAACAAACAAGACCCCAAGGAATGTCTGCTAAAAGCACACTTCTCAACACAACAAGAATTACTGCTATACAAATAATTTTGAACCACAAACTTAGCATTGCACAGTTTAATGGAAAGTAATGGAAAGTAATTTAAGGGGAGTTAGTTCTATAAGAAACCACGTTTAAGATAAAAATAAAGATCAACTTTGCATTGCAGGGTCAGAGTAACCATAAAGTCAGATACCATAGTAAGCAGAGCACATAAGATGTGCAAGTTTTCTCCAACACAAAAATTACATCTAGGCAAGAAAACAAAACAGCTTATAGAACTAGTTAATGTTTTCTACCTTAAAAAATAAAAAGGCCACAACATATTTACTGTTACAAGAGAATTATATAGTTCTATATTTACAGTTCTCTTTCTACTTATAGAACTAAAAATAAAGTGATTAAAACATTCCAAAATAATATTTTCAGCCAATTTTGAAGGACAATAATATTAAAGTTAAGCTTTTATATTTATATATTTCTTCCAGTGACCTTAGAGGGATCCTATTAGAGAAAATTACAATCTTCAAATTGAATTTGTGGTCATAGATGTGTTTGTACCACTTTCTTGCAAAAGTATGGGAAGAGTTTGACATTACTTTTTTCCAGAATGTATTCTGAAATTCTCAATCCATCCTAAAATTCTGGCTTTCCCACATGATCTCACATGTAAGTGTTAATCAGAGACAACCCTTGTTTAGCTTTCTAGATTAGCCAAAATATTTGTAAAAGAAATGTTTCACTGTCTGTACAATGCAACTTGTACAGAGTAAAGAACTGCTACCATTGCAAAAATACAGTGGAAGATATATTGCTCTCCATTAATCTTCAGCTATTCCAAAAGATATTCTAAATCAGGGGTGTCAAAGTCATGGCATCACGGTGGTGTCACATGATGTATCAGGACTTGACCCCCTTCAATAAGCCAGGTGTGGGCGTGGCCAGCATGTGACGCATCCAGCCCATGGGCCGTGAGTTTGACAGCCCTGTTCAAAATGATCAGCCTTCCATCCTTCCCAAACATTTTAAAATGTACCGAAGATTAATTCAGGCTGTTTACAGATCTAATAAGGAATAATGACACTATGAGTATGATCATCTCCCTCTATTTCCAAGTACTATATAGAAATCCAAGAATTGACAACCAATTTCAGATTTCTGGCTAATAACTGAGTATAGATGGTTACTGGAAATACAAGGCAATGTTGCAATACACTGAAATTTTTGAAGCTGTGTTTGCTGAAATAGCATTTCTCCCTGCAAGGTTAAAAAGTGGGTGGGGGCTGTGGCATATAGACATACTGTAGTCGCAGTCCGCAGTCGTGGCGTCATACAATTGGTTAAGGGTGAGGTTGTGACTATGCCTGTTCTACATCTGAACTGCACCATTAAGATGATAAGAGAGAAGTGCCTATATACTTTCCTCAAGTACATATCTCCATTCCATAATCCTGTTCTTAATTTTCCATTTTGTCACTAAGCCTATGCATCTCAAACTGTAAAATATTCTCTAAAAGGATTTCTGCTTAGCAAGCTCATTACTGTATTCTTACAATTCCAGATAATTGCCGTTTTTATTTTTCTCCATAGAGTGTAGCCATGGGATTGCTACCTATTTATTATTTTGCAATTTTTAGTTTAGTTTTTTACATTTATATTTAACTATTTAATTATATTTGTAAGAGCCTACATCTGAAGACTACATCTTGTACATTGTAAGTACAATGTAATGAATGGGCACGTGTGTCTGTGTGCGCATACGCACATAAATTAAACTGCATACACTTATCTGTGTACATCTGTGATAAATTTAAATTTATGTTTGCAAATGGAAGTGCATAATTATTATAAGTACATTTGTGGAAGCAGTAGGAGAGAGACAACTTAAAAGGAAGTGCAAAGAGAAAATGCTATAAATAATTTTCTCTACACATCATGAATTATCATGGGGTCCTTAATTACATCTTTTTAATGAGCTGTTAAATGACTCCTAAAGTAAACAAGTGCCTAACAAAATCCATCTTAAAATGCACTGCAGGCATCTGTCTATGTACTAATAAAAAGAACACAGAATAATTAAGGAGAATTTAGAAAGTCTTGTTGAGATTCCCAGTTTGGAATAAATTATCTTGCAGGTGTTTCAGTACTTCTCTTTCTATAAATATTGTGCGTAATTGTATATGATTGGCTTTGTATGCAGCCATTCATTTCCATTACAACAGTAAGAAAAAGCAGAGCAGAGCAAACATATCTTGTGTTCATTTTGTTCTATTGTAAAATGACTATGTCATCCTCAGGCAGCATCCATGCTGCAAGACTAGTCACATAGCAATAATACACAATCACATAGAAACTAGTGATAATTCACAGTAGTGGTAGTGGAGAGGGGAATATTTGCTTTTCAATGAAGGAAAGCAAGAAACAGAAAGAAAGGTCTATATTGCAGAGTAGGCTCACACAAATGCATTGATACAGCAGCCTATCTTGACCTTGTAAATGGCAAGAAGAACATCATGGGGGAATGTACAAAATGCCATACTCCTTTCCCTTAGCTGGAATACATGATAACATTTCATGATCAGGGGTGGGCTGCTGGAGCTTTACATGGGTTTGGAAAACCTCTAGCTAAGATTCTGTGCAGAACTCTCAAATCCCACTCCTGGCTGGCCCTGCCCACCCCACCCCTCCCAGCAGTCTCCACGCGGCCTGTTTTGGATGCAGGTCAGTGCAGGGTGCACACTGAGGCTTGGGGAGGGTGAAAAACGAGCTCACTAGAAGTTCGGGAGGGCTGGAAACAGGCCGTTTCCAGTCTCTATAGGTCCTCCGGAGCCTGGGGAGGTTGTTTTCACCCTCCAGGGGGCTCGAGAAAAGCCTCCGGAGATTGGGGAGGGCAAAAATGCCCCCCTGTGGTGCAGGAGGCTGACTAAGCCGCACCCACCATGGCCACGCCCACCCAGCAACCGGGCAGAGAACCCCTTGCTAAAATTTTTGAAACCTACCCCTGTTCAGAATGATCAGCTATGTGGACTCAGTTGGCTGACTGTTCTTCAAGTACATGGTCCTAAGCATACTACGTTCAGATGGCCCACGTGGTAACTGCATATACTGCCTAAGTAGTTCTTACATTCTAGAACTGTTTTTATGAAGTACAGAGGGTCATCTCAACCATGAACAATTTTTGGGGGGTAAATCCTCTTTGAACAATATCTCATAAAAGGGCATGAGAGGGCAGAAGGTCTCAAGATTAGTTACTGGCATTTTGGGCAAAGCCATTCTAGGTCAACAGCACTGATCAATGACTTGAGTTAGTCACCCAGGTGGCTTTCATGACTAATTAAGGCTTAGTGCTCACAGCCTCCTGGTTTCTAGATCAGCATCTTCTCCATTATTTTAAACGGGTACACTTATAACACTTACAGGGTTCTGGATTTTATAACTTATGACACATTCTTTCCAGATGTCATGCTCTGCGTTCTCTTGTGGCGATCTATAATACATGGCGTTCTTGGTGCTCTCTGAGCTTGCTTGCTTGCTTGCTTGCAGATGTAAACTGTAAACTGTATCACAATATTCTGAAACATGCAAAACTGTATGAAATGAATGAGTTATTCTCAATAGAGTTCTGAACAAAATAAATCTTTCTAGATTATAGGAGCTACAATACCCATTGACAAATGTTTTCCTCAAATGCAGAAGCATGTAAGTTATTGTCTCCAGAAAAAAGAATGTTATTTACAAAAGCAACTTATATAATGATTAAAATGGGAAAGGACAGAAAGAAATGGGAGAGAAAATAGACATAAGCAATCAAGCAGACAAGTGGGTGAACAGCCTAATAAATAGCTACTTAATCAGATGGACAGAAATCTGAGGAGAAACACTTTAAATCACAAGTACTCCATCTTAATTAACTCATTATAATTGAGGGTGGAAAATTCCTCTGACACTTTCCAATATTCTCTCTTTAGTCCAAGCTAGATATCCTATGAAATATAAAAGGGTCTGGTAACAACTAGCAACCAACAAATGTTATTAAAAAGGAATAAGCTTTTGTTAATTACACCTCAATTCATCACATGCAGTGCCTTTCAAACTTGGCAACTTTAAGATGTGTGGACTTCAACTCTGGCCATACTGGTAGGTGAATTCGGTGACTTCAACTCTACACCTTTCAAATTTGCCAAGACTGAAAAACAATGCGTTAAACCAGAGTTCCCTGATGCTTTGCAGACCAGGGAGGGGGAGGGGATGGCTCGTGCAAGCGGCTGGCAAGTGAGTGTGCATAGCTCCATATGCGTGAGCAGCATGCATGGATGCCTAACACTCACACAAATGGAGTGTGCACATGCCGCTCACGCAAGTGCGGATGTCATGCGCATGCGCACTTGCTAGCCCTTTCCACTGTCCAGTTGCAAGCCCCTCACGGCCCACAGGCTGGGGATCTCTGGGTTAAACTGATACAGGATTTAAATTAGAATAAAGGGAGGGGGCAGATGCCAAGGTAGGGGGAAATGGTGATTATGCTATTCCAATAATATGTGAAAAGATCACCAATTATCTAATACACTTTCTTTCTCCTAATAATCCTAATGCATTAAACGCTTTGTGTCTTTAAAAAAATCCGTGTAACTTTTTGCTATTTATTTATTTAAACACTTTATATAGTTTCTTATCTCACAATATCTTTAACCTAGCTTAAAGCAGAGAAAAACTCAGAGTTATAGTCCAGGTCTCAGTTCTGCCAAACAGTGGCTGACACCCTCCCCCCAAAAAATGGTTTAAGAAATCACTGGAATCAGTGGTGAAATCTAATTTTTTTGGTCACCAGTTCTGTGGGCGTGGGGGGAGGGGTTCATGTGACTGGGCAGGTGTGGCCAATTTTTCCCCCCACTTTTTAAAGCATTTTTTTCCTGCCTATTTGCCTGAACCGGCAGGGGAAAATGCTTTAAAAAGTGAGGGGAAAAGGTTCCGACGATTGCGCAGATCAGCTGTGAGCCGCGTGATTGTCAGAAACTACACACACACACACACAAACACACACACATACACACACACACACTTTTTAAAGCATTTTTTTCCTGCTGGTTCAAATCACAGCTGAGCCATGCGATCCTCAGAAGTTTTTTTTATTACCGGTTCACAGAACCTGGGACAATCGTCCCTACCGGTTTGGCCGAACTGGAAGGATTTCACCCCTGACTGGAATCAATAAAGAAGAATAAAGGAGAATATTTGTAGCTCAGGATTGAAATGGAGGAACCCTTCATTTCATTGATGTTCTCTGAACATTTTGTTTTCTTGCAATAAATGGCACATTTGTTTCAGGTTCAAAAGAGAACAATTTCCCTAGTCTCTGCACGTTGTTACATTCAAGCAGTGCCCTCCTTCGTTCACACTTTCATTTTTATGCCATATGCTCTTATTGGGGATCTCCCAAACTTGGAATGATAGCTACCAGTTGAAGCCGCGTCATCCTCAAGGCCCTGCATCCTCAATGTCATCCAAACATCTTCATTCCTTTATTGTGGTGTCTCCAAATGGAATCAGTCTAAATCAGGGGTGTCCAAACTTGGGAACTTTAAGACTTGTGGACTTTAACTCCCAGAATTCCCCAGCCAGCATGGCTGGCTGGGGAATTCAGGGAGTTGAAGTCCACAAGTCTTAAAGTTCCCAAGTTTGGACACCCCTGGTCTAAATTATTTTAGCCGAAACATAGAACCAGATGATGCATAGAACTGCAGCTAAAGTACAGGTAGTCCTCGACTTACGAACACAGTTGAGCCCAGAATTTATGTTGCTAATGAGAAATTTGTCAAGTGGATTTTGCCTCATTTTTGCAACTTTTCTTGCCACATTTGTTAAGTGATCACTGCAGTTGTTAATCCCACGGTTGTTAACTGAATCTGGCTCCCCCGTTGACTTCTCTTGCCAGAAGTTCACTGATCATGTGACCCTGGGACACTGCAACTGTCATAAATATGAACCAGTTGTCAAGCATCCAAATGTAAATCGTACATTATGGGGATGCTGCAATGGTCGTAAGTGTGAAAAATGGTTGTAAGTCACTTTTTTCAGTGCCGCTGTAACTTTGAACGGTCACTAAAAGAACTGTTGTAAGTCAAGGACTACCTTTATTTCTCATTTTGTCACAAGGTGATGAGAACTTGTTCCAGGGGATGAAACCTTAAGGCACACTGAATTCAACTTAAATGTGATACGACCATGATGGCAAACTTGTGGCATGCATGCCAGAGGTGGCCCGCAGAGCTCTCTGTGTGGCCACGCACACCGTCACCAGCTGCTCTTCTGGTGCATGCGTGCCAACCAGCTGATCTTTGCACGTGCCGGAGCCCGGAAACACAAAGACCAGCTGGCCATTGTGCATGCAGGTGCCGGCCACCTAGTCTTTGGATTTCCCGTGCTCCGGGGCATGTGAAGACCAGCTGGCCGGCAGGTGCACTGGTCTTCGAGTTTCTGGGGCTCCTGCACGCACAAACGCATTCCAGTTTGGGCACTCGGTGTCAAAGAGGTTCGCCATTACTGTGATATGATATCAGAAGTGAAGTAATTATAGGACATGGGTGGCTCTCTCTCCTATTGTCTAGTTCCATTCTTAGATTTTGCTATGTTCATCACCCTTTGATATCATCGCAATGATATCATATATCATTTCCTACTTTAAGGAAAATTCTTCATCATCAAGCAGCAAAGTAGTATTTTGGGAAAAGGCAATGAAGGGACAACATTCATTCAGTTTCTAACATGAACTTAAGCCCTGTAACGAGAAGATTCAGTCTTCAAATCCAACTTCATTATTAGAGTTCATTTCCAAAGCATGGGCTTAGAGTATAAATTATCTTACTTGTTCCTGATGTATGGCTGCCACAAAATTACTTTTTCAGTAGCGTTATTACCATGGCCTGTTCTCATTTTTCCTGATACTTTTTATTCGTTTGATTTTTGTACTGTGACTCAATCAACAGTATATTATGGTTGACTTAACACTGCCACTAAATGTTTCTCTTATTATCCTCTAGTTCTTTGCTTTGACCACCAAATTATGTTATTATTACCAGTTTGTTTGCAAGCAATATTCTCATAACATACAATCACTGCTTTCCTAAGAATTTATTGCCTGTAACTAAGAAGGCATCAAATGGAGAATAGCAATGTGACCGAGGCATCAAATTACTAAGTCATTGCATGGTATTGTAATTTTGGTACAAATAATATGACTAACTTCTCCCGGCCTCTAAAACAAATGTGTAAGGATATATAAATAAACATAAACAATAGCCCTAAGAATCAACTCTAAGTGCTACAATTGCAGACCAAAATAAGTATTTTGCAGTTACTTTAGACATCTATAATTCACCACTGCTTTACGGTTCCAAGCAGCTGTTTCATTTGAAAATTCCTATTCAATTGCCAAGCAAAACACCTTTTTTGTGTGAAAAAAGTGAAACAATTATTACCAAAAATTGGCTCTGGAGTAGTGTTCCATGTAGAGTTGTTCATCGGAAAAAGGAGCCAAATGAATGTCACTAAATGTTGGAAACATCATTCCTGGTGAACAAAAGATAATATACTGTAGCAAAGTTCAAATCTTCTATGTAGTCCTTAAAAATTTAGTGGAAATATCCAAGAGGAAATATCCATGGATCCAAATGTATCCATCCCATACATTTTTTGGTAAATTAACAATAGACATTAAATTTACTTCTTGGTCATATTTTAGTAAATCTATTGACAACAAGAGAACACTTAAGATGATAATGCTAATTTACTGCCACAAACTGATAAATAATCCATATTTTTAACATATGAACAATTAGATACTTAAATAAAATCCTTAAATTAAAAGCAAGCAAGCATGTATTCCAATTCATCCACCTCTATTGGAAAAATGGGATTATATTTCTTAAATTGAAGATTCAAAATATAACTTATAATAAATAATAAGTAATAATAAATATTACTAATCTACCGGCAACTTTTTCAGGAATTTATTGTAGTTAATGTTAGAGATTGTCAGTATTAAAAATAGAATATTAAGGACTATCAAATGCCCACAAAGCATTTTACAAACCTTATGCCAATTCAATGCAATGTACCACAGAATTATGACCACATTACAGATTTATACTGCCTATTACTCATCCTTCACTTAAATAAAAGCTTGACTCAACATTTGGGAATGACCAGATGAAGGCATTTTAATTGGTAAATTGTTTAATAGCTTAACAATATAGAGAACTAGCACATAGAAGAGAGATAGGACATTTAAAAGAAAACATACATCTTTTAAATTAATGACTATTACCTAGGAAGATAATTGATTCATTTTTGTAGCTTGATGAGCAAAGTACTGTTAATGCTACTTGCAAAAAGGTATTGATTATACACTAAAATTCTAAAGCTCTTTAGTCTAAAGAAAATCATTGAACTCAGTTTAATTCAGAGTAAGTTGTTTCATTTTAGTAATATTACAATATAGAGGCAACTCTTAAGATTAAATAATATAGAGAGAAATGTATCCTTATTGTCCTTTTTTATTTTACAAATGAAGAAAAAATATCATTAGCACATTGCTATTGAAATAGGATTTAAATTTTAGGAATTTAAATAAGCACAGAAAGGACACATTTAAACGGAACAATTGGGCCAAACCAAAAATTCACTTTAAAACGTAGATTAAAAGTTGTGGGTTAGAAAAAAGCTTGACGAGTGATAAATGTTAAAAGATAACACATACATATCAACAGTACTTATGAGAATGTATATTTGTGAATGTATATGAGAAAAAAATAAAACTTTAAAAAAAGTCTTGACAAAAAGCAGAAAACCATCTTAAATAGCTTGATTTTCTACACTGTACTCAACCCCTCTGTTCATCATGCATAATTACACTAAATAAATAAATAATAAAATAAAATAAATCCACATATTCTCTAAAGTGATGCTTCGTTGATAAAGCTTGAATGCATTACACAAGTTTTTAAAATCCTCTACTTCCTATTGATCCATATTTTGGTGCTACCAAGGCAGAAAGAGATCGGTAGATCTCCTTTGTTGACTTGTGTTAAGATTTTAACCTAGTCTGGGAACCAAGGAATCTTGGGATCTGGACCTAAAACTGAGGACAAGGTTGCTGGGTAAGACATAATCATTTCATCCATTGGTTGCATCAAGATAACTTGAGGGAAAAAAGCAATATATGTAATACCATGTGCCGAAAGGAAGCAAGCCATCTTTCTTACTAGTGGCTATATTTCATAAACATAGGCTTCTGTTCTGCCTCTGAAATTCAGGGGCCTCAGAACCTGAAAATGTATAGACTCACCATTGGACTTCAGCCATTTTTTGGAGTGAAGGTAACTTTCCAGCATCCTTTCATTGAATAGCATGTAACCCATCGGCTCAGAAACTATAACATCTACACTTTCAGGTAGGGTGATTTCCTCAATTTTTCCTGAGAGAACACTGATCTTATCAGCCACATTGTTACTCTGGACTAAAATCTGTAAAGTAATGAAGTAGTAGAAATAAATATATGTATTAGCTGTGTTGATTCAGAGATAAGTTAATGAAATATCAATTTGATGGATTAGTGGAACTCTACCCAGCTGTCTTCACTTATCTTTTTTATGGAATTTGTTTATCCAAAAAGTGACATAACTAATACATCATGTTTTTTGCATTCCGTACTGTATGCTCAGTGTGTTAAGTAAGTCGGAATCAAAGTTAAATTTATTAAGAAATTTATTATCAAATTTATGTAGCTACCCATATCATTGACATGACTCTGGGCAGTGTACAATAAAATGAACAATTAAAATGCATCTTTAATAACCATTAAAACAATTAATATAAAATATAACTAACACAGGCGGCGGCACCAGAATCTCTTGTACAATATAACAATTCCCTAGAAATAAGTTTTCACTGAATGAAAGATATAATCACTGTGGTTTTATTTTTACTTATGTTAATTAACCTTCATGTTCCATTTTTTTTAGTAAATCTGCAGAAGGCAAGTATGATTCAATTATAAATCATGAATTTCTTCCCTTTACCTAATCACAGTAGTTGGAAGAAAGCAAAGCTACTGTATTAATCCAGAGTTCTTGCTTTCTGTTGCTACAGTGTAAATTTATGGAAATATTTGATCTCTTTCCTAATTAGTTCTCAGAAGCTGCATTATGTATTGAAACCATTATACTGCCAAATTTTTACATTGAAAGCATTTCTTGCAACAGGTTAATGAAAGATTTGTCCACGAATATGGCAGAGTTAGGATTAAAAATGAAAAGGCAGTTTATTGAATAGATCCTAATAAAATTATCTGCATATTTTGTTAATTGTAATTCTAAAGGGTCGAAGTAAATAGTAGTAGTTTATCCAAACCTTTACAACCATAGCTCTTAGCTTCTCAGAAATGCTGTACATTAATCCAACAATTAAGTAATACGAAGTTGATGTGATAATTTGCTTATGAATGTGCATGAAATGAATCATCCCTGCAAGAAGAGTACTATATAATTTCTAAAGATGATTTAATTATATTCTGTGCAATATTGTCATACAGATATTAGCAACAGTAAATACCAAGGACTTGTGATGTTCTCCAATTCCTCTTTTCTGTTTCAGTTTTCCAGATCTTTTCAAAATACAGCCATTATCAGTATATTCCAAAATGTTTTCTATAATTTTCTATAATTATCAGTATATTCCAAAATGTTTTCTATAATTTGAGGCAAAGTCTAAAGTACTATTTTGGATTAAGGTGGGTTACAGAGCATGATTATTAAAATGCCATTAAAAGGAATGAAAGCAGACCAAAAATTGAGTAGAACAGATGAATCTGTTATCTCACTAATACAGTGAATTCAAGTTATCTCCTTGCAGTGATATTAAATTACTGTACCCATATTTGCTTTAATTTATGGAACAGAAAGGGAAAAGATTGTGTTTGGCAAGCTGTGAACTTCATGTAGCACTTGCAGGCATCCGATGCTTCCGTTGTTTGGCTTGCTGTATATCCTTAGTAAGTTGTACTATCCTGATGATTTCTCACCGTCCATTAAGCAACAGTCTGGCTGGTTTTTAAGATCATGCTGCGGAAAGACATCAGGACAATTCCCAAACAGGACTGAAGTCCTGATGCTTTTTCAAGTAACAGTGGTGGGCATTATGAGGATATTTAAATAGAGAAAGCCCTTCTATTTCTAAGATGGCAATGTGTGAATAAGTCCTAAAATATTACATTATGGGTAATCTTTCAGCATTACTTTTTACTTCTCAGACCAAGATTACAGCTACACCATTTAGAACTGAATTTCTTGTCTTAAATTCTAACCACATTTCTGGTTTTGCAAGTGAAGACAAGAGCATTCGGATGAATGATTTAAAAGAATGCATGTCCATAAAATTCATTAAAGAAAAGATTAAAAGATTTCTTTGAATTGAGACATACACAGACACCTGTTCAAATCCAAATTTAAAGAAACTAAGCTTAAGATAGTCTAATAGGCTGAAAACTTTATTGAAAAACTAACTTCATGGTTGAAGTGAGCAAAATAGTAGAAAGCAAGACATTGGATTAGTTGCAGGATCTTATAAAGCATGACATATTTTTTTTCTTATAATGGATCAAGTTATTAAATAAGTAAAAGTCTCTGCTTTTACCTAAGAAAATAAAAGTAGCCCATTATCAAAAATGTACAAGTCTTACAATTTTTAATACTCCACTATTCTCCAAAGTCAGAATTATTATACTGACACATGTTCATAGATCCATAGGTCTTAATCTTATTGTGAATTCATGATGCCCCAAACTCTGAGCTGACTCCATTTTGTTTGTATTTCTTTTCCCATTAATTTAGTAAGACAGCAATATCTAAGATCACACTAAGTTATCAGTCAGCAGACGTATGTATTTATTTAAAACATTTATACAAACACCTGTCTTATAGCAAATTCTGGCCGGCTCCCCGTCAAGAATTAAAACAACATAAAACCATATACGGTAGGTAAAGGTTTCCCTTGCACATATGTGCTAGTCATTCCCGACTCTAGGGGGCGGTGCTCATCTCCATTTCAAAGCCAAAGAGCCAATGTTGTCTGAAGAAGTCTCCATGGTCATGTGGCCGGCATGACTAAATGCCGAAGATGCACAGAACGCTGTTACCTTCCCACCAAAGGTGGTCCCTAGTTTTCTACTTGCATTTTTTTACTTGCTTTCAAACTGCTAGGCTGGCAGAAGCTGGGACAAGTAATAGGAGCTCACTCTGTTACACAGCATAAGGGATTCGAACCGCCGAACTGCCAACCTTTCTGGTCAACAACCTCAGTTTCTTAGCCACTGAGCCATATAAAAATTATTAAAACTATATAAAAATTATATATATATATGTGCTGCAAATTCTTGAAGTTGCCAGATCCAAAACATCTGGATGAGGCCAAGTTGAAGAAGGCTGACCAACCCAGTCTAGAACACAGTTGCCTTAAAAAAATTGTACCATTATTTACATCTACTGAGGTCATCCTCAAAAGGCTTTTTTAAAGCATCCATATTATTTGTTGAAAAGAAAGTTACAAAAAATTGTAGCAGGAGTTCAAAGTTTATCCAGGTAGGCATGATCTGTGGCTATTCTTCATCTTTTAAGCATCAGCCAGAAACCTTTCAAATCTTTTTTAAATGCTTTAATTAAAACTGAATCAAAACACTGGGTTTTAATGTTTAATATCAATGTTTTTTTATTTATTATTTTAATAATAATATTAGGACAAATCTTGAAGAAAGAGGAACACAAGCATATTAAAGAAATAGGAAATTTCTTGGAACAGTACAGATCTAACAGTCTTTCCCAAAACACGATTCTTTAAATAGAAAAAAAAACACCCTTGATTTGGTTCATTAAATAATAAACCTTTCCTGAAGGTATATGGAACGAACATCTGGAAGAGTGTGAGCCTCTTCTCTTTGGGCCTCTGTTCAAAAGGAACCAGCTGCCAAATCTCCCAGAAAGGCCTCCCTTTCACCAGCTTGGTGTGCCAAATACCTCTGTATTCCTCAAGGACTAATTCTTTATTTCTAATGATCCCATCAGTAGTTGACCTGTCCCATATACTGTACAGTACATTTCCCTTACGCTGGTTGCTCCCATACTCTGTTTGTACAAGTGCCCTCCATAAAATTTCATCCATCTTAACATCACATTATTTCTTTACAGACTTTGCAAAAGTAATTTAAATCCGAATTCTGGACACAGCTATTTGAAAACTTCTCGTTATTTCTGTAGAACATGCTCCTGGCTAAACCTGGGGGCGCAATATTGAAAAAGTCTACTCCAATTATACAGTAATTCAGTTAAATTTGTAAACAGAACCTAAGCAGGTTCGGTGGGATTTATTTTGATATCAAATTTAAAAGTACAGCTTTAATCCTAGCATCCAGCTTTCTTTGGCTTCTTATCGCAAGGCATGCTGTAATATAGCCATATAATTTAGCTCTGTGAAACAGATCTGTAGTCCCATACCATAGGAAGGTAACAGACTGGGAAAAGCTGCATTAATACTTTTTTTTTAAAAGGCACCGTTTGGAGGCATTTATTTGAGATAAAGTAAATAATGTTTCTTGAAGCTATGTGTTAGATACTTTGTCTAACTACAGTGGTTTCCACCAAGGTCCTCTGTTCTAGCAGGAACAGAGGTTTAATCTTATTGGTCAAAGGGTGCGACAGCTCCCTATAAAAGGGCTGCTGTCAGACTCAACCTTCGCTGGATTGTTCTCACTTGTTGTACTTAATAAAGAGCTGTTGTTACTGTTAAGCCTGTGTGCCTATCCATTACCCAATCTAACACTGGCGACGAAGGTGAGATTGGAAGGCAACTAGGCACACCAAAAAGAGCATAGCAATCCAGGAAGTACATCCAGCCCAGAGCTCAGGGCAGCTTCGAGCAGCCATTTTTGAGCGGCAAACTCAAAACACCCTCTGAACACAAAATGGCCATGTATGCCCCACCAATTCCGTATGACCCAGTCACCGAGCACTGGGATTCGTACATGCTATGATTTGACTGCTTCCTCAAGGCAAATGACCTCATGGGCCTTTCTGAAAGCCACAAGAAGAACATGTTCCTCGGATACTGTGGCCGGGAAGTGTTCGAGATGGCAAAAGACCTCTCTGAGCCAACACCACTACAATCAGTCACCTGGTCCGTGCTCCAGCAGATGCTGAGGACCCACTATGCCCCCAAGCCGACCAAGCACGTTCGCCGGCATGAGTTTAACATCAGGAACCAGAAAGAGGGCGAGTCGATTAACGAGTACGTTGCAGCGCTCCGCAAGGCTGCAACGTACTGCGAATTCCAAGACTTGGACGAGCTGATTCTGGACCGCATAATTTGTGGTGTGCAGGACATTAACCTACAGAGAAGGTTACTCGCTAAATCTAACCTCACTCTGCTAATTGTCTTGGATGAAGCCAGGGCATCTGAATCAGCCATCAAAACTACTGAGACTCTGCAGCACCAAAGCGCTACACAAGACGTGCGAAAGAGTACACACCTTCATTGTGAGGCTGCAGAGCCCAAGAGCTCAGAGGGCGAGGAAGATGACAGCTGCTGCATGTGAAGTAGCTGCACCCAGCCGGCGCGCAAATTCAAACCACGTCTCCTGCCTTGCGCTAGCTGTGGATGAGACCATGCCAGATCGGCTTGCCGTTTCCGCAACGCAACCTGCCAGTGCTGCGAGCGAAAGGGGCACATCACCAAGGTGTGCCAGAGTGAATTCCCTGCCACTACCTGGCAGCCTAGAAGCGCACCAACCCGCCAACAGAGGCCCAACCAAGAGGCCTGGCAGAAGCCACCATGGCGCTCAGAGGGCGACAATAGAGTCACCTACCATACATCAATCGGCCAAGTCCACACCAGGCGGCCAAAAAAGCTGAAGGTCACAGTCCTCATCGAGGACTCTTCATGTGAGATGGAGATCGACACCGAGTCATCACTAACCATCATGCCATGGTTTACCCTGAAACAGGCTATCCCTAGCCTCAAGAAGCAACATCTTCACACCCCTGACATCTGCCTACGAGATTACGAGGGAAACCAGGTCCCCATCGTGGGCAAAGGCACCTTACAGGTGAACTTCAAACAGTTCAGCGGGAAACTCCCAGTGACAGTGGTCAGCAGCAACCTGCAGAAACTCCTAGGGCTAGATTGGTTCCAAGCCCTGGGCCTAGAGGTGACCGGCATCAACACTTTGAAAGACAACGGCACTGAAGCCATCGTCAAGGAGTTCGAGCACGTCTTCGGCACCGGTCTGGTTAAGTATGTGGGGACTCCAATTTCCTTTAGTTTGGACCCCAACATAGCCCCAATAAGGCTAAAACCGCCCCAAAATTGACAGGGAAATTGACAAGCTCGTAGGCCAGGAAATCCTAGAGCCGGTTGATCATACATGCTGGGAGACCCCTATAGTGACACCTGTCAAATCTGATGAGTCTGTCTGCATCTGCGCAGACTACAAGTGCACAATAAAGCACTACAACAAAGCGCTTACCCTGTACTCATTGTACAGGACCTAATCATTCATTAGGCCCAGGAAAAAATTTTGCAAAATTGGACATGGCGCAGGCATACCAACAATTGCCTGTAGATGGCGCGACGGCAGAAGCCCAAACCATTGTGACACACAGGGGTGCTTTCAAATGTCACCGCCTGCAATTCGGCGTTAGTATTGTCCCTGGACTGTTCCAAAGCGTCATGGAACGCCTTTTGCAGGGGATTCCAGGAGTCGTCCCCTATTCCGACGACATCTTGGTATCGGCTGCAAATGAAGCGCAACTTTTCAAACATGTACAAATAGTTTTGGCTCGAATTAGACACAAAGGCTTCCGTCTCAAAAAAGAGAAATGCCAAATTAACGTGCCAAGAGTTGAATTCCTAGGGTACCTAATCGATGGCTCTGGGATTCACCCGACCATACAAAAAATTCAAACAATTCAGGACGCCCCCACACCTTGCAATCAAACCGAGCTGCAGGCGTTCCTCGGGCTTCTTAATTTCTACAGTCACATGACTGTCAAGCCATGCCCACCAAGTCACATGACCGCCAAGCCACTCAAACCCAGTCACATGACCGCCAAGCCACTCCCACAAACAGGCCACACTTACAGAATAGGTTCTAAAAAAATTTGAAACCCACCACTGCTTACCATGCTACTGAAATGGTTACAACAATTATAATACAGGTTACATTACATTTGAGTGAGTCTAAGCAGCTTTGGAATTTATTTTGCATAAATTATACAGCTTCTTCTCTGGAATCAGAGAAAGGGAGAAGGAGAAAGCGATATCCACTGAATTCGTAAGCCTTTCCGAATCATGTAGTCTAGACCTGTGATGCTAATCCAATTCTTGGCCAGACAGCAAACAATATCAGCGTAACTTGCATATTCCACATGCTGTTACTGTACAGTGTTTGAAGTGAAACAAGAGAAATTCCAGGAAATAAACCCTGCTTGCTTTTCCCTGAAATATATCCAATATTCCTGGTTGACTGTGGATCCATTCAAGAATAAGAGAAGCTGATAATTAATGTAAGTCCTTTTACAGGAGATGAGTTTCAATTACTAAAGGTTTTAGTGTATTTCGATATGGGGAAAAGTCATTGAATGGTAGTCAATAAAGATAGTTCTAATCAAAGTCATTACTTTACTTTAAATTTCAGTAGTGCGTTCAATTCTTATTCCTTGTCATTAATTTATCTATGAAATGATTCCAGTCCCATTTGCATTATACTGAATAGGCCTATTTCTCAAATATTGATCGGCTATTTCAGCAGGGATAGTGATCCCCTTAAATCTGCCTCTGCCATCAATTTTCACACAGACCTCTAAATGTCCTAGTTTGTAGCTGCTTAAGTGGGAACAGGTTTGACTGAAATAATCAAAATGTTTTCATTTGACATGTACCTTGAGAGTGAATTATGCTCTTCAGGACACGGTCCTAAATTATTTGCACACCGTTATTTCAGCTACAAATACTTTGTTTTCTACACACACACAGCAAAGCAAACAAATGCAGTTGCTCATCAAATCCAACATACTCACCTCAGCATACTTGGCCACTGAGCTAGCTTCAACAGCATAAACTTTTCTAGCACCAGCCTGCACAGCAAAAAATGAAAGAATACCTGATCCGCATCCAACATCTAGGACCACCTTGAAACAAAAAAATGAATGGGGATGAACATGTATTTATATTCCAAATCTTATCAGCAGGTTAAAAAACCTCCTGCCAATCAATGCTATCTAATATTTATAAATACTATATACAACATCGCCCATCATCAAGATCTCCTAACTAAAACATGCTAAGATTTTCTTCATGAAATTAAAATATGGCATCAAATTCATAACACATTTCTTTGCATATATTTTTATTAACTATAGTAGAAAAAAAGTGAATAACAAGTCTTGAAATCACAAGGTTTTACTAAGATTAATTTGGAGAACCTATACATAAATTGTAATTTATTTTTTTCTGAGGGGAATTCACAGTTATTCTTGCTATTTTATTTCTTAGCAGAAGTATTAATGTAGGTGTGGGGAAAAAAGCAAGAACATATGCTGTAGGATTATTAATTTAACACTAGGTAGATCTTGCAAATGCTTTTCGAAGTATTTTATTCCATTAAATATACTCCTAACCTAAATTCAAAAAGCAATGTTGGAAGCATTTATTTTTTAAAAAATTACTTTAAGAATCTACATAGCAAAAGTGGTAAAATAATAGAACTCTCTACACAGTTGTTACAGATTAATAATAATTTTTTAAAAAGACTTGTGCTAAGGTGGACAGCATTTGTCACTCTCAGTTCCAGCAAGGGAACTAAATTAGACTATACTGCACATTTATGTATATATGGATGGATATATTTATATGTCACCTGACTCTTAATGATTCTAGATAGCTAATAAGTTCATACCTTAATTACTCTCATTTACTCTAACAAATTAATTCATTTTTTATCAAATGAAGAGCTACCTACATTCATGTTTCCTGGGTCAGCTGTGATGCATTAGATTAGAATCAGAATGTCTCATGGGTGTATATTTACTTATTTTTCCTGCCTGCCTCAACGCCTTAGTTCAGCGGTTGAACTCGCGCAGCCCAATTCTGAATGGGCCGAGATCAGAAATGGGCCATGGCCTAAGGCTTGGGCACCCTTGCCTTAGTTTATTTCCTTCCATAGTCCTAGTCAGTTTCATTTTGGGAAAATAAATGCAAACATACATTACCCTAAAAAGACCTGAAGTAATGCTATAATGCTATCCCTAATAGTTCAGGTTCTACATTTAATCCCAGATTCGCTATTAAACTTAGTATATTTAAATACTGTATTGTTAAATGATTGTTGCTTATTAAGTCAGTGTTGCTTTTTTACCATAGCTGATTTTGTTTGGAGTGAGAAGTTTTAACCAAAGTATTAAAGAAAATATATTAGCTGACACTGAGTAAATCCTTCAATCAAAACATCTAGTTTAAGGACCACTACAAATTATGTTATACAGATTTATCAAACCCAGCATCTCTGACACTTTTACTAGATTGTGCTTGAACAATAATTTTGTTGTGGTTTTTGTAGTAGTAGTAGTAGTATTTATTGAACAATTTCAAAATTTTGCAGTTAATGGCTGATTTTCATCTCTTGGATTAACTTCCCCTGTTATACACTGGCTGCATACATCATGAGGGTTTGGACCAGCAATGTTGAAACTTCTGAAGTTTCTCCTCATCTCCAGCATTTACGCTTTCCCAAGACCACATTCAAAGAGAGGGTAGAGTAATGCCAGACTGGGGGTATATAGGGGGCATGTTTGCTTCAGAGCACTCTAGCAAAACAACAATTCGTTGCCTCTGTTTGAAATCAGAGAAAGATGGAAAAGGCAACCAATAGAAGGCAAAAGAGGCACATCATTTCTATAATGAAAATGTCTCGCATCAGCGCGCTCTGGCATTGATCTCACAGCTCTAACTGATCTAATGTACAGAAACAAATGTAGCTATTATTGTTCTGGCACTTTTTCTACGAGGTCAGAAAGCCACTCAACTCTTCCGTGTAGAAAAATATAAGGCAATGTCATTTTGTTTCTCCCACACACATGCAGAGCCTTAGCAATGAAACTCTGAAAAGAATCTAGCTAAGCAGTGTTTAGACTAATTAAAAATGCAATCCAATAAATAAATAAATACATACAGCAACCGAGAAAAATTATGTTGTTAATATTAAATGAGACCAAGAATCACCAAATGTTTAAATGACCAGTAAATGGGACCCTAAATACACCTGGGACACCAGACCTAGCCACATAACCAGGTCTTCAAGGCCTGATGAAACAGGCCTGAATCATCCTAATCTCTGAAGACAATGTCTTTGAGGACAGGCACTACAACAGAAAAGGCATGCCTCCTAGTGTCCACCAGCCAATATTCCTTGGCTGACAAGTCCTAGAACAGACCCATCCAGCTAGACTGGATCAGATGGGTAGAAATAACTGGCAGAAGTTGGTCCCTCAGGTAACCTGGTCCCAAGCCAGCACTTTGAATTGCACTCGGAAACACACTGGCAACCAATGCAGCTCACAAAGCAATGATGTTACATGTGTTGAGTACCTGACACCATTTATCAGCTGAAGCTTCGGAATGCTTTTTAAGGACTCTACCCCCACCCACCCACCCCCGTGTAGAGCACGTTGCAGTAACCCATACTGGGTACTTGGACAAGTCAAGAGGACATGAGTGGCCATGAGCAGAATGTTCTGATCCAGGAATGGGCACAACTGTTGCACAATGCAAAGGTGTGCAAAAGCCCTCTTAGCCACAGCTGCTACCTGCTTTTTCAGCAGAAGTTATGGATCCAAGAGGCACTCCCAGATTGTGCACTGGCATCCACTGGGACAATGCCACTCCACCCAGAACCAAAGGGGGAATAACCTGCAGCCTGAAAGGCCCAAATGCCCCAAATCACTCAGATTTGCTAGGATTGAGCAAAGGTTACTGTGACCAATTCAGGCCCCTAACACTCCAGTTACTTGGATGATATCACTCAACCTGAGGCAGATGCACCAAATGTGCTCTACATTTCCCAGTCAGCCTGCAGGTGAATCCCAGAAGAATCCAAGGAGGGGCCAGGTAACCCGAAACAGGTCTGCTGGACAGCTATCTGCACACATAATAAGAGTGGGGCCCTTATCGCCACAAGGAAGGCTCTAATAGAGGCTCTAGCTTGTGCTTGAGCATCCTCACTTTTTGTCATTCACCAGCAGTGCACTAGGCATCTGCTCACTCTCGTCATGTGCCTTAGCTCATGCATGAACCATGGAGAGCTCCTGGATCCCTGGGAACAGAGGCTGCAGCCATTCTTCCATTTCAGGCAGCCATCACGGTTTTGACCGACTGTGTGTTGCAGACCTTCTGCAATCATGCCAAGCTCCTTCTGGATCCAATTGGTCCCATCAGTCAGCTGTGGCTGGCCGATCTAATGTTATGGCCAACTTTGCAGGAAAATACATATAGATATTTGAAACTGAGCAGAAAAGTAAAGCTTACCTTATCTTTAAAGTCTGTATGATTCTGAAGTATTGCTCTGTGATATGTAGCTGTCCTTACAAAATCCTGCATCATATTTTGTTGTTGAGATAAGCATCCATAAAACTAGAAAGAAAAGATGAGAAATGTAGCTGCTATAATTTGCCTATAGCAATATACAAAATAAGAATAAAGTCTTTTCTGCAGAAACCCAAGATAGTGCCCTAAATTGCAATACTGGAAAACATTGGTGATGAAAAAGCCATAGCCACTGAAAATAAAATAAAAACTGATTATGGCGTACGTTTTTAGCATGCATTAGTTAGATGTTTTTGTTACCACAAGAATTTTCTTTTTTTCTGCAACAGGTCACCCTAATCCCCCTGGGAAATATGGAATATATTATGAAACAACAGTTCTCTACCTGAAAATACTGAGATGCAGAGGAGTCTTCTGTTCTCTGACTGAATACAGAATGTTCCTTATTTATATTCCTACAGCTGTTCAGTGTATTTGAAAACATGTTATATTCTGGAAAAGAAAGAATAAAGTTAAAGTATAGGAACATTAAACACAAAACCAAAGCAGGCAGGAGACACTAATTAAGAAAAGTAACTGAATTATTATCAAGTTGGTCTTTATTCTGCACAAAACATAATTCAAAATTCCAGTAAAATATGCCATAGCTGTAGATCAGTGTTTCTCAACCTTGGCGACTTTAAGTCCTGTGGACTTCAACTCCCAGAATTCCTCAGCCAGCTGGCTGGGGGATTCTGGGAGTTGAAGTCCATAGGACTTAAAGTCGCCAAGGTTGAGAAACACTGCTGTAGATAGAAATTATATCGTCTGCTCTTTTCTACGCAATTCCGCCCTTAAAATAGCTCAACTGCTGATTCTTTTAATGAAATTGTATTTTCCCACATTTTTTGAACAGCTCAAAACGTTTAGGAGGGCCTAGGTAGAAGTAGATTATCTGCAGCAAGCACTTCCTAATGGGAGGAGGAGGAGCAACAATCATTGCAATTAGAAATAATGCTGCCCATTAAAATATTCTTTGCAAAGATCAAGTGTCTCCATTTTTAACCTACAGTAATCCTCGGCTTTCAATCATTCAATTAGTGACTGTTCGAGGTTACAATGTCACCAAAAAAAGGGACTTATGACTGCTTTTCACACTGATGACCACTGAAGCATTCCCTAGGGTCACGTGATCAACATTTGGACACTTGGCCATTGGCATGTATTGATGACATCCGTCCCAGGGTCATTGCAACCTTTTGACAAGTAAAGTCAATGGGGAAGCCATATTCACTTAATCAGTACCACCATATTGCTAACTTAACAATTGCAGTGATTCACATAACAACTGTCGAAAGAAAGGTGGTAAAAATGGGGCAAAATTTACCTAACAACCATCTTGCTTAGCAACAGAAATTTTGGGCTCAATTTTGGTCATAAGTCGAGGACTACCTGTATTGACAAGAAGTACTATCAGTCATACATCTTCAGGTATTGTCTCTAGAGACAATGGCTTATTTAAAATATCTGTAGCAGAAGATCAACTGTCTGAATTTCACTGAGGCACCGATACCATCAAATGCCATCAAACCAGGTATTATACTCTCTACAGCTAAAGAAAAGTGACAAAGAAGTGGCAAAAGTCTCTAAATAGTTTGGACCTCTGAGTAGACTATAGTTGCAGTGCTGGCTGTAGAAAGACTGCCTGCACCAATTTCTGGAGACTTTGGCAATTTGGAAAGACATTTCCCCCTCTATAACTCTCTTCATATTTACTCAAGAAAATCCTTTTGGGCGTTTCACCCTGGTTTGACCTACAGCTAATCCTCATTTAACAGCCACAATTGGGATTGGCAACTTAGCCATTAAGTGAAGTGGTTCTGTGACTGGGCTTATGATCTACCTTTGCTTTAGAAACCTGTGAAGGTTATGAAGGCAAAGATTTGTCATAAAGCTCCTTTTTTTTAATCACTGATGTAAGTTTTGCTAAACGAGGCAGTTGCTAAATAAGGATTACCCGTATGAATCTTAAAGAACCTGCTGGCCCTCGGGTAGCATAAGAGGGAAAGAGCTGAGCCAAGGCATTTTCTTTCTGTGAGAAGGTGGTATTGGTAGCAGGAAGTACTATGTAACTCATAATCAGAAGTTCCATCAAGGGAATCCTAAGGGCAGGATCAAGAAAGGAGAGACATTTCCTGTCATCTATCAATGTGCATCCTCTTTTCACTCATTCACTCTCATCCAGTCTCTGTAACTTAGTCCTGAGGGAATTATTGAAAGCAATAGCAAATTATTATTTATTTTTATACCCTATGGATGTTTTAGATTTATCACCCAGGTAACAACTGTATTAACATAGTAATAGAGGAGTGAATGTTATATTCTGTGATTTATTTGTCAGGTTCTTAGTACACTATTATATTTATTTGTTTCACCCTGTTTTTGTTTGTTTTATTCTTTTAAATTTTGCGGGTGGTGGACCAAATAAATACCATTGAAATGAACTGAATTGAAAGCAGAAGCTGCACTTATTGCTTCCTGGTGTCTCTAAATATCATGCAAAAGCTAAAACTGACCTTCCCTTCCCTTCTCTTGGTGCCAGGACTAGTTCAATGTTTTTCTTCGGAAGACAGAGATAAGTAACATCCATCAATAACCACTGGCTACCAAGGCAAGATAAATGTATAGTTCCATCTGCCCACTTATATTTTTATTCCCATAAAATTTCTGAAGCTGGTATTTACATAGAAATTGGCTTACCTGCTGAACATTTAGGCTATTGTGGGAAAATGTACAGTTAGTAGATGATAGGCTGCACTTCTATTACTTAAATTGTTCTAGACGGATAGCTTTACTTTGCAAAAAAACTAACTCTTATATATTAGACACACTAAAAACCTATTTTATGGCCATCTTGATGCAATTCAGATGTTGCACACATGTTACACAGGAAGCAGAAAACACTACGTATGATTTACTGCTGTCTAAATGGTAGAAACCGGATGCTGGAATATAACAATCCTCTGCATGAATTGAGTTCAGACTAACAGTTGTCAAAACAAAGAGAAAAGAAACAGGAGATGGAAAACTTAAATCACAGTAAGTCTCAATATAGAATGATGCAATTCTCAAATAAATCACCACAAATATTCCATTATAAACAATTAGAGGACTGTAAACTTTTGGTGTATGTATGTGTAAATGACTTAAGTTAGGCGTTAAATATCACCATCATTTGAATCCTCTTGAGATATAAACTCTCTATAAACATCAGCAAAGATAAAACATATACAGTCAATGAAACAAACTTGGGAGTAGGATAAGTCCAACTTGATTTTTAAAAGTTTGAAACAGAAGGTTCTTCAGAATGTCAAATAAGGACCATAATACCAGAACATTCTCCACTCCCTGCCCATTTAACCTCAATCAGACCTCAATCAAATAACGAGTAGCAAGTTGGTCTAACAAGTCTAACACCTGAGAATCTTTGACTATCACTGTAGCTGACCTCAACAAATATAGGACCAAAGAAAACAAAAATCTTCATATATATATATATATATATATATATATATATATATATATATATATATATATATATATATATATATATATATATATATATATGATCTAGCCACTTACCAGTATGTGATGTGAATTGTAGTAAGGCGCTGTTGTAACCAAGTGTTATCAAAATTGATTCTTTTCCTACACGGCAATATTCAGTATCTTTATTAACCAAGCATTTATATACACACACACCATCAACTGCAGGGAGAAAAAATATTTATAACAAAAACACATGAATATTTGTGTTTATTTATTAGCAATATATAATGTATAATGTACATAATATTCTTTGTTTATTCTTCTTTGCAAGTTAGTTTCTGAGTATGAAGTCTACTACAAGTACCTTGTTGGAGGAATATAAGCAGCAGTGCCTAGGGTTGTAAGGTTCTTCCTATGTATTCAAGATCCTATCATATATAGAACAGTGTAATCATACTTGAACAAAACTGAATTTGGATCATGCATATTGGTCAAACTGATTGGTATTTTTTTTAATGTTACCAGCAAATGCTCTACTTCTTCCTTGCCATAAAGCATCATATGAAACCCATATTGACCAGGATAAAGGAGAAATAAGTATGTATGAGCCCAATTCTGATGTATGGAAATTGAATCTTCAAATGTAAGGAGTGTAAATAATAAAAAATATGAATCAACAAATGAAATGAAAGAAATATGATCATAAGCATGTGCTTGTGAAACTAAGTGAAATGGAAAGAATGCAATAGATCTCAATTTAGATGGTCTTCTGGAGCGGACCTAACAAATATTTGTATGAAAATAAAGGTTCCAGTTGAATATTGAATGAAAGACTTAAAATATATATTACAAAATACAAATTTCTGCAATCCAAAGAGAATTAAAGGTCTTTTTGTTTCAAATACATGATTCCAGCAAAAGTGAATTAATGCATACAAATGGAATCAAATGACTGATTTGATTGTTTAAGATGAATGATATAACTGGTGGACAATAAGGATGATGAGAGGTTCCAAATAGGATGATTTTTTATTTTTATTTTTGCTAGAGTCAAGATTGAATCTTGGGAAAAACAAATATAAGAAAAATGTTCCTAGTAAGAAAAAGAGAAATGGGTGAAAGAAACAAAAATGAAAGGATAATAGTTACAGGAAGAAAAATAATAAATCATGTACCAGTAATTATAAATCTAGAAAATAGATTAATCTCCCAATGGAATACACAGGAGATGTACATAGGAGGAAGAATGAGAAAGTCATAGGTCAGTGTTGCATAATGTTGCATACCACAAAAAGGTCTGTCCGTCCCCCATCTCTCTCTCACACACACATACACACACACTAGTTCTCCCCAACATGTAAATGTATTTATTGAATGCACAGATATTCTGATTTAGAAGAATGTCAATGCAGTACAACTTGTGTGATGTAGGACATCGTTGCACTGAGGTATATGTGCTGAATATTTATTTACATATAAATATTTAGTATAAAACTCCTTTATTTCTAAACAAAATTACTATAATTTCTTCCTTTTGTAATTGTTGTGTAATTACATCATTTTTCATTTTTCATAGCAAATCCTGAAAATGGATAAACTTTAAAAATGATCACAGAAGTAATTTTCTTTCAGATTTGATATTTTCCAATGACAGAATTATCATTTCTTCATGTTCTTTAATTCCTTTGATTAATTGTTAGTCAACATTCTATCACTTTGTGGGGGGGGGGGGAATAAAAAGCATTTCAAAACTTCATCTAATTAAGCCTTGCAATCAAGGTGCTTCAGTGATACTTTATAGTGTAATCCTATCATGTCTATTCAGAAATAAGCCCCCACAGAATCTCCAGAAAAAAAATTACAAAACATTCTTTGACCACAGTTGTAACCCCATTTGCTTACAGAAGTCCATGCACAACATTGGTGGACTAGATTCTCTGGCTCCCTTGAAGGAGTTCTTGGAATCTCCACCCACCTCGGCTATCACTACATCTACTTTACTATTCCAAAGAATACATCTGGTTTTGCACTGCTTTATTTGGGAGGAGGAAATTGGCAGACCTCTTGCCCTGCTTTTCCCTTCAGCTAACTAAGCAGGCCAAACGATGACCATGGAGCACTTGGTAATCTCTGAGAACAGATGCTTGCTTGCTTGTAGACATTTTATTACCCAACTAGGTAACGTCAGTGCAAGTGAGTGTGGGGTTTCCTTGTGTTTATATTCTGTAGTTTGACAATTTTGTTGGTGCTGGAGTTCTCTCCTATTAGAATAACAGGATGAAGGGGAGAGGCTGATAGAACGATTAAGCTCTGTTATCAGTGTCCTCATTTTCTCAGAAATGCAATTCTTTACTGTGCGTATCAAGATTGAAAGAATAAATGGAATCTGAAAGTCAATGGGAGAAAGGTAAGTAAATAACATTTTGACTTTTGAGAGGTTTACATAGATGCTTGTTCCTTAAGAAAGGTAATATATGCACATACACACATAAGTAGACAAGAAGGAACTAAGGCAGGGGTGTCCAAACTTGGGAACTTTAAGACTTGTGGACTTCAACTCCCAGAATTCCCCAAGCTGGCTTGGGGAATTCTGGGAGTTGAAGTCCACAAGTCTTAAAGTTCCCAAGTTTGGACACCCCTGAACTAAGGCATATAGCTCAAATACAATCCAAAATTATAATGTATCAGTCTTCCCTATATTGCTGTATTTTTCTTGAATTTCTCACCTAAGATGCTCAGGGATTTGGCATACTTGTCTTGGAGCCAGACCAATCTCCAATTCTTTCCATGAGAGAAAAAAAACAGAGACAAAATGGAGCTGCCCCTTCCTCTTCCTAAAAGCTTACCTAAAAGGGGACCTTTATCCACTCCTGATTGGCTGAATTGTGTTTGATTTTTTCATTGTTTTATTCCCTGATTATATTGCCAAGTGAGTTTTGATTGACAGATCAGATTTAGGGTCTCTCTAACCCTTTCAGGTCTCAACTTTTACAATATTTACTACACTAATAAATCTTTTTTTTAAAGCCAATTACAGTTCCCCAGTGATAAAGCTATGGCAACAGTAAGTATACATAAAACCTTAAAGCACTTATAACAGAAGGGTTTTTCCCTCCCCACCCCCACACCTATGAAAAGAGGTCTTGAAGCTTTTACTTATTACCAATGTAATAGGATACAAATGTTGCTTCCAAATGCATCTGTGGTCACAGAATATGTGGATGAACTTGAAATTTGAAATCATTCTTTATGGTTCAAACTTTGCTCTGATGATACCACTGAATACTTTTGAATGGCTTTAGTGCTAAGATAGCAGTGGCGATGGCTTGGGTCTCTTGCCAGAAGAATTATAGAAACTGGAGTAAGAAAAAAAGGGGGGGAGCATTGAGGAAGGACGTTTCCACCTGTGCAATGGCCTCAGAAGAACAATTGGAAGAAGCTGTAGCCCAACTTGCTTCAGTAGCAATAAGTTGAGTCATGGCAATTGCACTTGTTTTCTTGTTGGTTTGTGATAATTAGCAGATGTTAGCAGACAACTCTACCTGACTGATTGAGCATCTTCATTGACATATTGCCAAGCACTTTGGGGGGGGGGAACCCTGAGGTTGGTAAAGAAATAATCCCTAAGGATTTTAGACACATTCCAACAATTCTCAGCTGATTCAGAGTCCCTTAATCAACTTGTTCAGACTGAAGAACCTGCTTGGATGGGCAGCGAAAAGTCTCAAACCAACAAATAAGTCCAGTTGTCGTGACTTAACTTCCAGACAATTCAACCTGGATGACTGAGAATCTTCTTTGATGAACGTAAGGTAACGGTAAAGGTTCCCCTCACACATGCATGCTAGTCGTTCCCGACTCTAGGGGGCAGTGCTCATCTCTGTTTCAAAGCCAAAGAGCCAGCGCTGTCCAAAGACATTGCAATGCTTGAAATGAAAAGCAGGCTGTGTACATTTCATTCACTCATGAATTAGTAATAATGATTTTTTTTCTGAATGTACTGCCTCCTAAAAGAGGAGGAATGGTTGATTCTTCTACCTTTCATTCCATGTGTGATGGAATTCTCTTAAGTCTGTAAATGAAAACTGAAGTTTGCCCAAATTAATCATGTGTGATTCACTGCCTCCTTCAGAACAACAAAAACATGGGGCATTTCTCCACTGTCTTATCCAAGTGCTATTCATTTTGCCTTGAACTAATGAACTGCTAAGGATTCCATTTGCTGTCCTCATCCTTGTCTAGTCTGTTATGACAGGTGATGGGCTAATTGGCACTGTTTTGATTTCGCATGTGAAGATAAAGTGATTTGTTGATTTCTAATTTTGCTGCCCTCCCGGCCCTTCATGTCTCCAGCCAGCAGGTAAAATCTGCCAATTGAGATGTTGCAGGAAGAAAAGGGTAGAGCTAGCTGCAAGGCATTGTCCATCATCTTTAGACTTTATCTTAGGTTCCTTCTCCAGCAACCCAAAGTACCGAGACTCAAATATTTTTTGGTAAAAATAGAATCACAAAGTGAGCACATTCTCTTCCTTTTATTTCCTCTCTTTATACAGGTAGCCAGTGTGGGAGGGGGAGAGGGGCTTCCCCCCATCATTCCAGTACTTCATTATTTCAGTACAGGTTGTCCTTGACTTACAACAGTTCGTTTAATGACCATTCGAAGTTACAGTGGCACTGAAAAAAGTCAGTTATGACCGTTTTTCACACTTACAACCGTTGCAGCATCCCCATGGTCACATGACCAAAATGCGACCGCTTGGCAACTGACTCATAGTTATGATGGTTGGAGTGTGTCCCTTTGTGATCATCTGATAAGTAAAGTCAATGGGGAAGCCAGATTCACTTAACAACTGCGTTACTAGTTTAACAACTTCAGTGATTCTTAACAAATGTGACTTTAAAAATATGGCAAGGAAAGTTGTAAAATGGAGCAAAGTTCACTTAACAAATTTCTCCCTGACATAAATTTTGGGCCCAATTGTGATCATAAGTTGAGGATTATACATTGTACATTGATACCAGGAGACACTACATCCATTTCTGTCCTACTGTATTAAAACTCATTAGATAGGAGTAACCGGATGTTATTCCATGGGATTCTAACCCTCTATTGGGAGTTGAACTCACTATCTTGCATACTTCAAGGTGCGTTAACTTTAGGAGATAGCCAGATCCTGGTGCTTAGCAATTGCAAAAAGAATATACAGATGTTATCAGAATGGTATATATGATCCACCTTTCCAGAGGAAAGAAATATTTTTATTTCAACCTTGTATTAAATCAGTGAGAACAACTGAATAAAATATCTACAATACTGCTCCAGAGCAACTATACAGTTCTAAAAGATCACTGATAGAGCACAATTCTTGAGAGGACCAGAGCAGAATGATACCAATCAGCCTTTCAAGTTGGCAAGAAAGGCTGATTGGTCAAGAAACAGGCATGGCAGGAATCCAGGAATCCTCTTGATTGTTCAGGTAAAATAACAGAATCTTGAAAGCTATTCAGAATTTCTCTCTGCCCCATCTTATGCTGAACAAAATCAAGGTGACGTTATTTTGAGTTTCCTACTCATTTTCCCCAGGACTGAGTAATCTTTTCTGGAAGTCCTACCTTAATGGCTGGTTCGTTCTTTCTCCATTCCTAAGGAAAGACTTATGTTCCTCACAACAACAGATGAAGCTGGCACAAGAGTCCAACCCACATCATCTGAAATTGTCGGAAACAACTTTGAAGTTCTAGATGCCAAAGTGTAAAGATTTTACGTATCTTTCAGCTGTTGCTGGATGCTCTGGTTTAAGAGGGGAGACTGCTATTTTAACAATAGCACAGCTAAGTACACTTTAAGAGCATTTCACTCACCGGCCTGGGAAAGAGACAAAAGCAACATCATGGAGACTCTGAAGAAAAAAAAAGATATTGCCAGGGCAACATTTGTTATTTTGTTGGGTGTAAGTGGGAAATGTGTTATGTGGCTCAAAAATGGATAGAATAGAAATTGGGGGCAAGGAGAACCTCTCTACTGACTAATTCTTGCTGCGAGAAACATCACAATTATAATGTTTTTATATTTTAAAATTAAGCCCTTATCAGATAAAATGATATTATCAAAAGAAACAAAGGAACTTTAGGACAAAAATACATCCTTGTCTTATGGGTGAATAAATAATCCATCTGACATGCGCTTCAAGGCAAAGACACTAGCATACTCTTTGACAGCAAACTGTCCCTTTTTCCATGTTCTGCTAGATTTTAAAACATACTTCTTCTTAAAACTGTCTTTAGACTTCTACCATCTTTAACAGGTTTTTGTTTACTATTGCTGCAAACAGTAGATACTAAAATTGCTGCTGACTGCTAATGCATAAGCAAGCATTCATGTATTTTGTAAATATATGGCAGGCTTCCTAAAGTGGATAACAATCATTATAAAAGTATGCACAGCTATACAAAAAGATATAAAGTGGATTTCCTCAAATATTTTCCAACAATTCAAACTGACTGCTTTTTTTCCAGTATAAAGTACAAAAATCTACCTGTAATCAAGCCCTAAATGCAAGAATCTTGAAGAACAAGTTGTGCATAACTTTCCTTTTACAGTTTAGTGGGATTTGAAATTAAAACTCACTTTTTTGGGGGAAACCTGCCAAAATGGTCAGATTTTTTTTTACTTGAAAAATATTTATTTATAACTTCTCCAGTTTTTTCATATGTATTTTCAAAATGAACAATTTTAGTAGAACGACAAAAGTCCTGTGGAATTTCATATTTTACATTGATACTACACAATCTTAGTCAAAAGAGTGAGATATTATACGCCACATAGAACAAATATTGCCTTAGCTGTTATTTTGATTTATATAGATTTATATAGATGTCAAATGCACCCAAGCTGTGAAGCCAAGTAATTCCAGTTTATTTCAGGCATAGCTAAAGCAAAAGTACTAGTTTAAGTCAAATGCAGATGTATACAAGGTTCTCTTATTTTACTCATTAAGGAAATTTAGAATAATTCTGTAATTATCTATATTAATCCAATATAATTAACTCATGTTATATCGAGTCTCAGGATAGCAAATACACAAGGTAACTGAGTATTCACTTTTGCAGATAAGACTGATCTTACTCTGGAAGAATGCCCCCTGAGAGTGTGGTGCATTTACCTTCACTGATTACTTTATTATCAGACTACCCAGATGGATAATAGGAGACCAATCTTTTAAATTTTACGACACAAAGCTTATTTTATTTACCTCATTTTAAAGATATATATGCTTCCTAAACCTTCCTAACACAGTATATGATAAATATTATTTGTAAATAGTTACAAAATCACAAAAATTGGTGGCGGCAATCCCTGCCACCTGGAACTGCCCCAAAAAAACATGATGCGTAGAGGCTGAAAATATGATGCACGGAGGCAGCAATGTGCCCTGGCGATCCCCACAGCCTTCAACCTGTCTGAAACAGAGCATTCCGAGTCTGAAAACGTGAGGCACAGAGGCCATAAACATGAGGCACAGAGACCAAAAAAGCGAGGCACAGAGGCGGCAATGGTCTGTGGCAATCCCTGCAACAGGTCTAAAATGCAATGCTCAGAGGCCAAAAATGGCCAAAGGGTGGGGCCAGCCTTCGGGGCTACAGTGTATAAGATGCACCCAAATTTTCACCCTCTTTTAGGGGTGTGTGTGTGCATCTTATACTCCGAAAAATATGGTACTTCTCTGAAGATAACAATAAGAAGTTCTGACATCACCACTCTATTTTACTTTTCAACTTCTTAGAAAGATTGCTATTTGTGAATTCAAACTCCCCCCCCCCCGCAAGATTTCCTTTAGGAAAGACATGGATTCCTGGAATATGGTCCACATTACCAATATAAGAGGGATATTAGGCACAGATGACTGCTCATTAGAGAAGAAATATGTCTGGCAAGACCTTTGTGATTGTTACTAAAATGGCTTTAAACCAGAAAGGGAGAGGGAGACAAAGAATAGTATAAAAACTGATGAGCTCCCCCCATTATCATGACTGCCCATGATAAGGAAGCTGCTGACAAAAAGACTACTGGAAAATTCTCAACATGCGGTGACAATGAAATTCATAATGAGCGAATACCAGAACGTCCTATCAATGTCTGTATACTAATCCACAGAATACGGGTAATGAATAAGAGAACTATAAAATCCTATTATTGAAAGGCAAATATGTCCTGATATGTACCCCAGAACCATGGTGGGTCAAATCATAATCAGAACATAGAACTTGAAGGTTCTTTCTTGTTAACAGACCAACAAAGGTCTATGGAGATTCTCAGTCATCCAGGTTATGGCTGTCCCAAAGGTGCTTTTTCAAGGGTCAACTGGACTTTCTGGTTTTTCTTTGAATATGTTTCTTCTCTCATCCAAGAAGCTTCTTCAGCTCTGACTAAAGAACCATCATCAGTGAGATGATGATGATTCCCTACCATCCAGCCAGAGCTGAAGAAACTTCTTGGATGAGAAATGAAACGTCGTCAAAGAAAACCAGAAAGTCCAGTTGCCTCCTGAAAATGCATCTTTGGGAAGACCATCAAAAATGAACGCAGCCCCTTATATTATTTATATAATATTTTATTTATTATATAAATAATTCATATGTCTATGGAGGAATTAATGTCTCTAAAGATGATGCTGTTGAAAGCATTACAATATAATGCTTTAAAAAAGTGAGAAACAATAGTAATATCTCTGTGGATATTTATTACACTACCAAACCCAGACGATGTAGTTTTAAAAAAATTCAAAAGATTATGTGTTCCTGGTAATAAGATACTTCAGTTGCTTTAATGTCTCCTAGAAAAGTCAGCTAATAGGGGCAGATTTTTTATCTTTCTGAAAACATTTCATTATTTAAACAATGAAAGAAGCCTGAAGAACAGGGAGACAGTGAGAGAGGTTATTTATCCTGGAGCATTACTGATGAACATAGATTGATTGATGTAGAATGCGATGTCACTTGAGGGAAAGTGATCCTCTCCTCCTCCCCAGGTGACTTTCGTGAGGTTAAATTTGGAGAGGCTAATCTATTGCTTTGACTACTCTGAGTACAAGATAGGGAAATAAGATGTAATAAAAAAGAGAAGAAAAACAAATGCACCCATTTAATACTATCATTTCTAGCTTTCTTAAATCAATAGGAGTTGGATTTCATTTAACAAAGAGACTAATTATTCATTCATTCCATCTGCTAAACATCCCAAAGTGAAGCATTTTCACAGACTATAAACTTTGGTGTAGAAGTCTGCTGCTAGCAGTGAGAACAAGGTAGTAATGCCTCCATGAAACATTAAAGATATTCAGCGCTTCAGGAGAATGCTTTATTAAATCAGCCTACTGTAAAGTATGCACTTCATCTATTTCTCCATGCTCATTGTGGTTGACTGCTAAAAGATCTCCGTCTGTAACTGCACGGCTCTCCGTGACAATCAGAGAAACATAATATTCTACAGACCCTGTAACAGATTTCTGCACATGTGTGTTTTGGAATTGTTTCCTGGGGAACAGTACAGCTCTTCAGTTAGAATATCAGAAATAGCAGACAATTTTCCCCTCCAGAAGACAGCTTGTCTTTTCCAGCAAGTCATCATCACAGCTCCAAGGATGTCCAAAGGATGTTTACATTCTGTAAAAGGGTATATTCCACACAGGGTAAATTGACTTGATTTACACCAAGATGAAAAGAATGGACACGACAACAAATATCCTACCATCTTTTACAACAAACAGGGACTCAACAGGAGACATGAGGAGGTTATTATTGGACTTTTGGAGCAGAATGATTTCTCAGAGTGAAAAGCTTTGAAAAACCAGTGGTGTGGATCGGAAGACTCCAATTTAGCCAGTGTTATGTCAGGCAATCAAGCCTCCGATTACTGGCTTTTGAGCCAATACCATGGTCGGCTACAAACCCAGTTTGTGGTCCCTTCATCTCCGCTGGCAAAATCCATTTATAACAACAGCAACAGCACAAAAACAGCAACAACACAAAAGCTATTATCTTGCTAGCAAACATTCCTTGTGACTATAGCCGTTTGATCTGAGCAGCAAATCTCATAATCTGAATGCTGAAATAGAAAAGTTGGTGGGGTGGGGGAGTTTCAGATGCAACACAGAAAAGATGTCAGAGGGAAAAGTCCCCAAAACTGACAACTTTAAGACTTGTGGACTTCAACTCCCAGAATTCTCCAGCCAGCATCTGGAGAATTCTGGGAGTTGAAATCCACAAGACTTAAAGTTGCCAAGTTTGAAGACCTCTGAACTAAACAAATAAAAATAGGTGCAACATATTTGCCCAAACAGGAACTCCTTCAATAGGGACCCCAAACGTATTTTGCAATACAGATATACAAAGAGTCCAAATTATACTTTAATCTCATTCTTCTGGCTTTTATGGGTCACAGAACTTTCTCAATCAGCATCTCCATTTTCTAACAAACATTTAAAAGTAAGTCTTCATTTGTTTTGTTCTTTTAAATCCCACAACCTCTATGGATTCAGGATAGAAGGCAGGGCTCAATATTTACTTTTGTGAAAAACATCACTGTCCTGAAGGGTTCCCCATGTTCTCTATTCACCGACACACAATAGCAGCAGTCTTTTTTCCAAAAGCTGTAGAAAATTTGGCATTAGTTTTCTAAGATACACAGAGATAACATCATTCTTCTCAGCATCTGTGAACTGCATACTTAGTGCACAGCAAACAGAAGATGGCCTATATCCCAGCTGCATTCAGTTTCATTATTTTCTAACAACATGGTTCAGTGGCTAATATACTGGATCTGTGCCCGGGACATTTTTTTCAGTAGTCAACTCAGGCAATTACTCAAGGATAGCTTTAGGCAAATCGGTAAGTAAAAGTAATAATGCTACAGGAACCTTGGGGGAAGAGAGGGCAACATGTTTTACATTTTCATACATTCATCCTAAGCCTTCACAGGATTTTGAGGCCAGGTTATTCACGGGCAGTGTATTTTTGTGGTATTTTTGTTGAAAAATTGAGGGTAGCTTATTTGTGGATGGGCTTATCTTCAAGTAAAAGGGACGGGGTGGCTCAGTGGCTAAGGCGCTGAGCTTGTTAATCAGAAAGGTAGGCGGTTCGAATCCCTAGCTTCATGTAACGGAGTGAGCTCCCGTTACTTGTCCCAGCTTCTGTCAACCTAGCAGCTCAAAAGCATGTAAAAATGCAAGTAGGAAAATAGGAACCACCTTTGGTGGGAAGGTAATAGCCTTCCGTGCGCCTTTGGCATTTAGTCATGCTGGCCACATGGCCACGGAGACCACGGAGTCCATGTTGGCTCTTCAGCTTTGAAACGGAGATGAGCCCCGCCCCCTAGAATTAGGAATGACCAGCACATATGTGCAAGGAGAACCTTTACCTTATCCTTAAGTACATGAATATGTTCGTCTATGTGTGTGGTGCCCATCTCTCCAGCGCTGATTAAGAGCTGCAGTAAAATATTGGGACATCATGTATGCAAGTATGGAGATTTTCTATAATATTGTCTGGCCAGGATATCTTTCAGCCATTTTCAGAAGTATTTTTCTATTCGTAAAACCAAAATTTTACTGGAACACCCTTTGGGCATATGACATATGAGAACTGGATATAGATCATGTTTCTTGTGTACTCTTTTGAAATTTTGTTTTATGGCATCCAGAGTCTGTATTTTGACCAGTACTTGCTATGTGCTCTTCAGGATTAATCCAAAATTGAGATTGTTACTGACTGAAAAAAGTCAGCTGGACTGACAGCTGGAAAAAGTCATTAGTCATTAGTTCCAGAGGTGAGAGCTAAAGGAGGAACAATTCCTGTAGGCCACATAAACTTGTCTGAAAAAATATATGCAGGTGGCTTAAGATTTATAAAATACGATCAACCAGTTCATCACTGCATCAATAAACAGTAGATGCTGCATCGGTGTTTTTATTTATTGCTATTCAAAGTATTATTCCAATATTTAATTTTATAACCCCATTGAAAATATTTATTGTGGAATTTAGACCCTGTTTATTCAACATGTAATTAGTACAAGCTGCTATCATTTGTAAACAGCTTTCCAAAGACCACATATCCACTTGGAATTAATGCTGGTAGTCTTTGATTTACAACCACAATTAAACCCAAAATTTATGTTGCTAAGGAGAGAGTTGTTAAGTGAGTTTTGTCCCATTTTACAACCTTTCTTGTCACAGGTGTTAAATGAATCATCACAGTTGTTAAGTTAGTAACACATTTGTAAAGTCAATCTGGCTTCCCCATTTTGCTTATCACATCCTTGGACACTGCAACCATCATAAATATGAGTCAGTTGCCAAGCATCTGAATTTTGATCATGTGAGCACGGGGCTGCTGCAATGGTCGTAAGTGTGAAAAGCAGACATGAGTCAGATTTTTCAGTGCCGTTGTAACTTTGAAAAGTCACTAAATGAATGGCTGTAAATTGAGAACTACCCGTAAAGGCACAGAATATACATCATTCTATACTGCTATTTCAGTAGGCAGTAGAACAATAATCTGATCACTGCATTTTTAAATATGACATGGGTATAACTTTGCATTATTTTTATGTTTTCAATATGTCAGAAGGATCTTCTTTGGGGATGAGATTCAGAGAGAGCAGATGTTTGTTTATGCTATTAAAGCCCCATAATTAATAATAATAAAAATACATAAAGACAAATTAAAATGGGTAACATTCCCCCATTTCCTTAAAAAAAAGTTTCAACTTCTATAAATATTTTTTAGCTCCAATGTGGTATTTATAGATTATTTTTTTAAAGAAAAGCTTTTGAAATGTTTGCATAACAGCAATCCATTCTATCTAACATGATTCTTATAGGGCAAGAAAATTGGAGAGGAAAACTGGACTGGCCATAAATTCACTTCTCCCTTAAAGTAAACCATTCAGGTTTTCCTGTACCATTCAGATGTAACTGCCTTCCTTCATTACCCAGCTTCATATTTTGCTGCTAACTTATTTTACTGAAGAGCAAAGGCAACAATAACATTAGAAAATCAATATAATTGTATCACTTGAGGATTTGAAATAAAATATACTGTACAGCAATACGGACATCTGGCTGACTGGAGGCATCTCTAATTTACTTCTGGATCAACAAAGGTAACAAGAAAGAAGATACAGTATTCTGATTTCAATTCAAACAGGTGTTTTGGAGTCCATACAGCACTTGTCATTTCCCACAATTGTGAGGCAGCTATAGATAGCATCTCAGGAACGGGCCCTGCTGCTTTAAAGAAGAGCAAATAGCTGCTACCTTTGGACTTACATGCTCCAAAGGCACCTCTTTGGATTTCAATTTGAAGCAGGTAACCCATAAACTGAACCTATAATTCAGTCCTTACAGATTTGTGTATTGCAATACAGGTAGTCCTCGACTTACAATAGTTTCTTTAGTGACTGTTCATAATTACATCATCATTGAAAAAAGCGACTTATGACTATTTTTCACTTATGACCGTTGCAGGATTTGTGTGGTCACATGATCAAAATATGCATCCTTGGCACCTGGTTCATATTTATGGCGGTTGCAGTGTCCCGGGGTCACGTTTTGAGACCTTCTGGCAAGCAAATTCAATGGGGAAGCCAGGTTCACTTAACAACAGTGTCACTAACTTAACAATTGCAGTGATTCACCTAGCAGCCATGGCAAGGAAAGTGGTGAAATGGGGCATAACTCACTAAACAACAGAAATGTTGGGATCAATTGTGCTGGTAGGTCGAGGACTACCTGTGCCTGAAGCCTTTTAAGAACACTCCTAGTGTTTACAGGAGGTGTATCCTCTCTGATTTCAGGGTCAGCCTAAGAAATTATGGGCACCGTAATTTGGTTACATGTTAGTTCACTTTATTGATTTGGTGTTCATAATGCTTGAGCTGACCCTAGAGGTAAATGGGCTATATACCTCTTGCAAACACTATGGAGAAAGCAATAAATCTAGGCTTCTCATCTGCTAATGTGAGAGCCCGATCTCATTTCTATTAACCTCCAGTCAATGGTAGACCACAGTGGGGGGAAACCACATACATCACAGAAAAAAATGAAGATTTTTTTACAAATTGCAGGAACAGCTTGCCTAGGGAATTGATTCAGCTATTGTCCCCTCAGGTAGCACATACTAAATAAAAAAATATAGCAACATGTGGGCCCTGTTTGAATTATTCGTATATTCTTCATATTATTTTCTGCTTCAGAGACAAATGGATATCCTCAACAGAGCCCGGAGAAGCATGGCCACCTCCAGATAGGCAGTTTTAACTTTCCTCCAGGTGGCACAAAGCCTGCAGCATAATTTGTCCTATTCCCTGTTATGCCTTAATCACAATGTGATCCTGTCCTCAATGTGGGGAAAGTTAAGGAAAGCAGTAGGTGGTTTCCGACTAGCAGGAAAAATATTGTGTGTGCTTGTTGTAATGCCTTGGGATGAACTGGACTGGGTAGGAGGTAATTTCCAAAAGAAAACTAAACCCAGAACTGTATTCTTAAGTATATTCATCTGCCTGAATCTGATTCACAAGAGTAGATGGAGACTTTTCACCTCTCCTGGTTTCCTGGAAAATCATCACTGACTTAGAGATCAAGACACTGCAGACCTTACCCAATCCACATATTATCTATGGATTCTCTTACATATAGTCCTCAACTTATGACCCCAATTGGTTAATGCACCTTAAAGTATGCAGTACAGTGAGGTTGATTTCCAATAGAGGGTTGAAACCAATAGAGGGTTCCGGATCCCGATGCAACCAGTACAGTTGCAACGGGGCCCGGTGTCCTCCACATGAACGTTCATGGCGCGAACGCACGCATGCGTCTTACCACCCAGTAACGCCTCCGCAAGCCTCCACGATGCTCCAGCTGCTCGGCGGAGTATCGCGCAGATGTTATACATGCCATGCACGTACGCGGAAGCACCAAAGGGTTTAAAGACAGGTAAGGAGCGCGGGCGGGGGGGCCCTCTGGAGCACTGTACCGGAATGGTACCCGGTGCTCCGGGCAGGCTCCGGTACGCCCATACCGGGGGCATACCGCCTGTAACCCACCACTGGAATAACACCACTGGAAAAGCAGCTGGTTATTCATGTCCAATGAGTTTTAATACAGTATGGCAGAAATGGATATAGTGACTCCTTGGTATCAATGTACAATGTATAGTCCTCAAAGTATGACCACAATAGAGTCCAAAATTTATGTTGTTAAGTGAGACATTTGTTAAGTGTTAAGCTAAGCCCCATTTTATGACCTTTCTTGCTACACTTATTGTGAGTCACTGCAGTTGATAAGTTAATAACCAGGTTATCAAGTGAATCTGGATTCCGCATTGACTTTGCTTGTCAGAAGATCACAAAAGGTGATGACATGACATTGCAATTGTCATAAATACCAATTGCCAAGCATTTGAATTTTGATCACGTGCTCATAGGGATGCTGCAAAGGTCATAACTGTGAAAAATGCTCATGTCACATGTTTCAGTGCCGTGGTAACTGTGAACGGTCACTAAATAAGCTGTTGTAAATTGAGGACTACTTATATTTATCCTCTCCCATCTTTGTTTCATGCTGATCCTTATGTCACTTTTTCCCACGCACACGCTCCGCTTTCGCCATGGTTCTTCCTTCTCACTTCTTCTTTCTCACACACTTTCACAGCTTTTCCATTTGCTCTCTCATGCTTTCTCCCTCTCTCTTGCTTGTCTCTATCTCTCTCTGTCCTTGTCAGGGGAAATTTCACCCTGAGCTAATGAGGTGTAGACCGTCGGCTTTCCTAAAAAGCATATCTTCAGAAAAAGCGAAAATAAGACCCGATAACATGTTCTAATTAAAAACAAAACTTTAATATGAAAATAAAAATAAACAAATCTATCTAATTGTTACATTTTGGCAAGAGCAATTGTCGCCCACCTTCTTGGCAGACGAACAGAAGATCAGAAGTCTCTGGAATGTGTGATGTATTAAGAAACGTGTTAAGAAGCATGCGCAGTAAATCATTGTCAGATAAGAAAAACTTCTCTACAGTATAACTCATAATAGAGGCTCAAGTAGACAAACAAAATAACGTAGTGACAGTCCTAAAACAGGTGACTGGGAACTATTAGCCAATGATAGATAGAGGATGACCCTGATTATTCAGTACCACTGCAGGCTACATATCAGCCAGAACATTTTTAAAGTATATGTCTAGCTGACTCATGTTAGACTGCTACATCTGTATCGATAAGAGTCTGGTTGGATTAATAGACCACTGAAGTCCTTTCCAGACCTACGATTCCATCAATATCTGGCACCTGATCATTCCTGCTTCCCAAGCGAAAATGGCCATGGAAGGAAGTTCCTAGGAACTGGAAGTAAAGGATCTGCTTGTAGCAGCCAAAAGCAGCAAATGAGAGTTGGATCGATTCTAGCTGTGGTCAACACTTCTATGGTAGCTGCTGAAGCACCACAAATTGTGTGTAATTGTGCAGTCTGTGTCAGCAGAAGATGGGAAACACTTTAACCCTGGATCAGATAACTACAAAGTTAGGTGGCCTCAGCTGTGGGTTTTGGATGAGAAGAAGGAACATCATGAGGACATGTCCTTAAAGAATAATTGGCATGGTTCGGGAATATGTGGGTGATCTCTCTGGCTAGTTGTTCTGTTTGCTTACTATTGGAATAGGCATAACCAAGGGTGGGTTCCAGCAGAGACTACTGCCAGTTCATTCAAGGCATGCATGCTTGATGCGCGTGCATGCGCAGTACTATTAAAATTGTTCTGCGCATGCGCAGAAGCAAAAAACAAGATGGTGGCACCTATGGCACTGCTGGAAGAGCCAGTTTGGGGCATGGGCAGGCTGCTGGTTCCAGCGACCCAGACCGCTAAGCTACTACCGGTTCAGCCAAAATGATCCGAACCAGTAGGAACCCACCCCTGGATATAACCAAATAGTTATGAGACATGACAATTAGATGCAAGTCTGACCTAAACAACTGCCATGCCTTTCATAAACCATTTTTACATTTCAAAACTTAATTAGGAGTTGGTGTCTAATCTGAACACAACTCAATGAAAGTTCAAACTCATCAGAGTTTAAGTCAGCAGCACAGTTTGCTTCCTAGAACTTTACATGTTAAGGTTCAACTCTCAAAAATCTGCAATACAAAGAAAAAATAAAACCTGCATACCTGCTATAGTTTTATTTTTTTCAGTTCATTTAAAAAGGATACACATCTAAGAGCTGAGAAGTTGCAACAATTCTATGGCAGCAGCCATGGGATTAAGAAGAGCTACAAAGTTCTCTTCCATATTGTATCTGTTTATTTATTAATCAAACTAGCATGCTGCCTAACTCCCATTGATGCTGCGTATCTCATAACAATCAAAGCAAGGCAATTACCACAGAACCAATTAACAGAGGGGAAAACAATATAAGAGATGAGAAGGACCACAGATTGGACAAAGCAAGTCAATAATACAATAGTAGAGTTGGAAGGGACCTTGGAGGTCTTCTAGTCCAACCCCCTGCCTAGGCAGGAAACCCTATACCGTCTCCTTTCATCCCATCCTCCTTTGTTTTGTGCTATACTATTTATTTTACTCCACAAAGTGGGGGAGGGAGAGAATAGTTGGGAAGTCCGAGTATACACAACACAACAAAGTTCTTAGGAAAATCCAGGCAACTTTTTACAAATCTAGAATAATAAAAATAAAATAAAAAATAAAAACTTTCAAGAATGTCCGCCCAACACTTCAGACACGAACCAAGGTGTCTCTCTGTCTACACATTCCCATGTGAAACAAACAAAAATACAAATGTCTACGGAGATTCTCAGCCATCCAAGTCATGGTTATCCAAAAGGTACTTTTTTTTTTCAAGAGGCAACTGGACTTCGTTTTTCTTTGAAGAGGTTTTGCTTCTCATCCCAGAAGCTCCTTCAGCTCTGGCTGGATGATGAGGAAACTTCATCCCAGAAGCGTCTTTGGATGAAGACACTTCCCCACCATCCATCCAGAGTGGAAGAAGCTTTTTGGATGAGAAGCGAAATGTCTTCAATGAAAAACCAAAAAAGTCCAAGTTGCCTCTTGGGGTCGGGAAGCACCTTTGGGGAAAATACAGACTCTTTACGGATGAGAGTGAGGGTTTCCCCACAGGGACCCTCGGACCGGTTTCCACCACGATCAGCCCACAGAGCTCTAAGGGTTACCCGAAAACCCCGCACACGCGAGTTCCCCGTCTTCACCTCCCCCAGATCGTTCTCGCCCGCATCCCCCCAACCGGCCAGACCCCCTTTTCCCCATCGCGCTCAAGCGAAAACAGCAGCAGCAGCAGCAGCAGCCGCAATCCCAAACCGGAGCCGGGCATAGCCGGGATAGAGAAGCCCCGGCTGGTGCTGCTTCTGCCGCTTAGCATTCTCCCGAGCTCCCCCCCCCCCGCCCCTCCGAGCCATTTTAGGATCCAAGCCTAAGAAAGGAGGAGAGGCTCCTCGGGACCAGCGAGGGAGTCAAGCGGCGGCTCCCCAAAAGGCTGCCGAGAGCGGGAAACTTTCCGCGGAGCTTCTTCTCCCTTCTCCTCTCGGGCCAAGGAAGCCCTCATCGGCACGCTCCGTCCCCGTCCCTCCCGCCCTTTCCCCGGCCGGCCACACCTGCCGGCACCGCTTGGCTCTACTTAACCGTCTGTCACGGCCACTTCGGCGCCTCCGTCGTCCCGCGCGCAGAGCTGCAGGCGGAGGGCTCCCTGGGCGGGCTGGGCGACCTGCAGCCCTTCCCGGAGCTGCTCCTCGTTGAGGCGAAGCAGCCGGACGCTGCACTGCAGAAGCTGGCCGGGCGGAGCAGCCATGGGTACCGCCTTGGGGAGCGGGCGGCGGGAGAGGCTAGCGGCCGCAAGCGGCGGACGACGGAGGCGGCTTCTGGTCGGGGCGCCTGGAGCCGCTTGCCTCGAGCGAGTCGGCCGAGGCTATAGGGCCGGCAAGGGAGGCGGGGAGCGGCGGGCTTTCCTGCCGAACGAGCTCCCCATCGGAAACGCCGCCGCCGCCTCGCCCGCTTCGGCATCTGCAGCGAGCCGGGCTCCCTCTCCCGTTTTCCTCCCGCTTCCCGCACTTCCTCTCTGGAAAAAAAAAATGTCCCTCCAACGATTTGCGCGCTCACAAGACGCCGAGGGGACGTTCCCGGCGAGCTGCGGTGCGGTCGCTTGGCGTTGGCAAGAGCGACGCCTGCCGGCTGCCTTTGGAACTGACGACGAGGGCTCTTAGGAGGGCCAATCACACCGCCGACACAACCTGCATAATGCACGCATCAGTCTGTCTTTATCTATCCGTCCATCCCTTATCTATATATCCATCCATCTATCCATCCATCCTCTATCTGTCTGTCTGTCTGTCTTCCATCTATGTATCTTCCATCTATCTCTATTTATCTATCCATCCACCCACCCACCCATCTATTTGCCTGCCCGCCCATCAGTCTGTCCTTTCGTCCATCCGTCTATCTGTCTAGCTATACTTACTTTTCTGGTTTCCACTAAGCTGGAGTAAACTATTAGTGCTGCTGGATTTTTTCCAACCTTCCACCTGCCCTCCAGGGCCTGATTAAAAACATTCCTACTGGCATGTTCTAGAATTTGGAGTGGTATCTTTTATTAAGAAAACCAGTTGGGCAAGACACCTAAAGGCACCAGGGCTGGGAACCAAGAGAATGCATAAGGCCAATCTGAGCCAGCAGAAAGGCAAGTGTGTCCTGGGAAGAAAGGAAGGTGTGTGCTGGTGCTGCAGGGGAGGGTATCACTGGGGAGCAGAGCTGCTCCTCCACACACACCCTCCTCAGCATGGGCTTTGCCCACGTGTCTGCTTGCACACATGTGTACAATCCCATCCCTCAGCCAGAGTTTGCCTGCACTGTGGACTGTTTTCAGTGGTTTGTAATAAGAGAAGCATTTGCTTAACCTGTACCAGATTAGATACAAATTTGACCTAAGGACACCGGGGTGTCCTTTCTGTACCTACCATAATCAATGCATCGGGTAGAAAAGAAATACTGTAATAAGCTACCTATTTTTGTCTGCTGTTTCAGTATGTGATGTAAACTGGCTTATCTGCTTCTGGAAAAAGAAAAAGGGATTAAAAGAGAGAAGAGAGTTGCTGAATAGGAGTCTATTCTCTTCTGGCTAAAAACAAAAGGAGAACAGAGAGAAAAGTGTTGGGACTTATATAGGAATATTTACAATAACAAAATAGCAGTTAGACAGGGCCTTGGAGGTCTTTTAGTCCAACTTTATGCTCGAACAGGATATTCTATACCATTCCAGACAAATGGCTGCTCAATTTCTTCTGAAAATCTTGTGATGGAGCAACTACAACTTCTGAAGGCACACAATTCCACGGATTAATTGTTCTGTCAGGAAATTTCTCTTTAATTTTAGGTTGGATTTCTTTTTGATACATTTCCATCTGTTGCTTCCTATCTTGCCTTCAAGTACTTCGGAGAATAGGTCAACCTCTTCTCTGTGACAACATCTCAATTATTGGAAGATTGCTATCATGTCACCCCTGGTCCTTCTCTTGGTTAGACAGACCTTCCCAGTTTCTGCAACCATTCTTCAGATGGTTTAGCCTCCAGCCCTCTAATCATCATTCAAATCAGTATTACTTCTACTTGCCTTAAGTAACATTTGGTATTCTATTCTGCGCTCTCAATCTGAGAGAGATCAAAACTGGTGTGTCCATAGGAGTGGTCAGCATCATCAAAACACACGGCACAAAAAAGTGATTGACACTTTGATGCTTTGGGTGCACATGCAACCCATGTGGCATAGATTTAAAAAGGCATGCCCACCGTTTTTAAGATGTTGACTAGCTCTTTCCCTCAATGACCATGGTTCACAGCCATGGCTGGGGTCTTTGCAGGATCTACCCATAGTACAGAGGTAGGATTCACTTACCTTCCTTAACGGGTCGCAAATGTGAGCGCATGTGCCATGTCAGTGCTTGCGCATTACGATGGGGCGGGAGGGGTGGAGCCTCCCGCAGCCACACCTACCGGTTTACCCGAACTGGAGAGAACTGGCTGAATATCATCTCTGCCATAGTATCTTGGAAACACGTTGCCTGAATTTTAATAATAAAAAGGCTTTTCTGGAGCTTTTGCGAAGTTGTAGAAGAGTTTCTTCCTTCAAAGAAAGAAGCTTCCAAAAAGTCTTTTCTTATCTTTACTCCAAATTTGCTGGCTGGGTCATTCTGAGAGTTGAAGTCCACAGGTCTTAAAGTTGCCAAAGTTGAAAATTCCTGCCCTAAACAAAGGCAGTCCCTTCGTTGGGAGACAAAGGGACTATCCAAGAATAGCCAGAAAGCGAAAGTACTTTCACCTGTAATTAATCTCTTTCAAGGTCATCGTTATCAACATGGAGAAATGGGAAATAGAGAAAGTGAGGCTTTTCCACCAGGAAGAATCGGCAGCAACTTTTCTGGTTGACGGGTTTTAATTTTGCCTCCATTCTTATTTTTTCACATTTTGGCAGCTCTTTCTATAAAGTGAGGGAAGCGTTTTAAGGGCAGCTGGGATACAAAGTAAATCCATCAGACATAGAGAGGGAGAATATATATTTAATACAAAACTAACATTACAATTATAAAACAATAAAAGCCCTAAGCAAAATGGACATATTCTAGAATATGTGAGAATATACATTATAGAATATAGTTTAATACCTTGTGAGTGAATGGCTTTTCCATGGGGCTCATAATGACATTGTCAGCGAACGTAGATCCTTAATTGTCAAATATATTTGCCAGTTTCACCTAATGCATTTATCCTACATCAAACCTGTCACCATTTTATTAAGACCCTCAAGCCTATTGCACACAGATATCTTATTATACTCAAAGTTCAGAGTTGAAAAATAAAACATGTTCAAAATAATATAAGAATAAAAACACAAAACAAGACTGTTGCAATCGGTGCTGGGCTCATCTGTGAGCAGTCACCATGTGCCTAATTTCACAGGCAATACAATTTGGCTATGTTCAAGGAAACTAAATCATCCTGCTCAGATAACAGCCGCGTATTTTTAAAAAGTCAAAATTTCCTGGATATTTGTATGGAGTAAAGAGTTCTAAGCTTTGCACAGTGGTTGTCAATGAAATTAATCAGAAGCGCAATTATTGTTAATTGAAGACTAACAATAATTTCCCCACACATAGGCAAGCTGAGAGGATGTTTGGACAAACGCTTTCTGCTTGGCAAAGGCATTCTTCATTCTTTTTAAAAATACTATCTCATGGCCAAAAACGTCAGCATTTTTGGAGTTACCCAGTCATCAAAGTTTGAGCGAAGGAGGTACCCTGCTTCCTAGGTACCAGACAGATATTCTCTTTGCTAGGCCTCATGGAGCCTGCTCAAACAGGAGCAATACAATTTAGGAGGAAACAACAGATTTGTTAAAAAATAAATAATCCACCACAAACATTTCAGATCCATTGTTGTGAGGAAAAATCAAGAGAGAACATGCTATGTTGGTTACATGCTGCTCCTGGGGGGAAAGACTGGGTAGAACAAACTTGAAAAACTAAAACATAAGATAAAGAAATCAGGAATTATTTAATTATTTTCTCTGATTATTTCTATAATAGAATTGTCTATGGATTCCTTCCAAACATAGGTACCCTTTTATTTTTTTGACATTTCAGATAGATGATAGATAGATAGATAGATAGATAGATAGATGGATGGATGGATGGATGGATGGATGGATGGATGGATGGATGGATGGATGATAGGTAGGTAGGCAGGCAGGTAGACAGACAGACAGACAGACAGACAGAACTAGTCATTTTTATTCTCAGATGTATCGATTACCAGCATTTTTTTTCATCGGGAACCTGCTTTTTTTACAGCTATATCACTGCCCAGGAGATGTCACTGTGTGGTTAAAAATGACATTTCCACAGGGTAGATGGAAAAAAATAAAGAGTAAGAAAGAAGTTTTCCAATTCTGGCATTGTTTAATAATATTTTTTTTTCCAATAGGACCAACATTATTAAAATAGCATTAAGTATACTGGAAAAATTAAAGGCTGAAACAATTCTCCTTAGTAGTTAAATATTTTTTTAGATAAATTATTCTGGATTCTAGTCATTTGTTTGTTTGTTTATATCCCGCCTTTATTATTGTTGTAATCAAAAAGGCACTCAGATTTTAAACATTTCAGAATAGATATGTTTATAAATTGCATTTATAATACAGAGGTAACTTACATTTGTAAATGAACATAATAGTTGACTCAGCTATATTAAATAGTCAATACTAGGTACAGGACTTGTTTTTTTGCCAGCATAACGGATTCCCTTCCTATGCAAGTTCCCATAATCACAAAAGTATTTCAAAATTGTGATTCTTAAAATTTAGAGGGTACGCGATACAGTGTAGGAAGAAAGCAGCAAACATCTCACGATATGTGAGATAGCTGAAATGTCTCCTTGCACAGTGCAGCATTCATACATGCCCATCAGGATATTATTCCCTTAAGGACAAACCATGTTTTGCAAAGTACAGAAAATAAGTGAGAAATAGTAGTTCAGCCAAATTGAGGCATGAGATAAAAAAAAGAAAAGGAAATATACCAACACTATTCACTATACCTTGCTATATCTTTCTATTCTTCCTAAATATTCTGGTTTCTATCAGGGGCCATTCTGTCCATATACCACTTTTAATGCACTTCCTTTGTTCAATTCACAATCTCTTCAGCTCCATCTAACCACAATTTATTCTCCCCTTCACTCCATTCATTCTTCCTTTAAGTTTTGTGGTTTGATCATTTACTCTTTCTGACCAGACAATCTCTTGTGTCCTTCTTTCATGGTCACTCACTTGCTTATTCAATCCATATTCATTCTTGATCCAACCTCTTCTTGTTTTATCACGCATACTTACTCATCTGATTCCCACTCCATTCAATTTACTTTTGTATTTTTCCTGAAGTCTCCAATTCTTATTTCCATATAAGAGAGATGACGCATGCTCACATATACAGCCGTTGTGCTTCTTTTAGCAAACGTTCATTTTCAAAAACTGAACTGCTTTAATTAAAAATATTGTGCTTTTGGGTTGTCCAAAGTACTTTTAAATCGTAGCCATAATGTAGGTAAGAATTGATGAAGTATTCTGGATTCAACCTTTTATTTTATGCCCTTGCTGAAATATGGACAGGCCTTATTAAATGAGACTACTTGCAGTTACAACAATGATAAAAAAAATAATTTTGCAACTAATCCTCAATGCGTACAACTTTTGTAGGTCTTTAAAGCAAAGGGAAGATGAAGTAAGATAGGAAGTGCAGTTGTGGTTTCACTTAATGACCACTTTGCGACTGAGTTGCCAGTGCCAATTGTGGTGGCTTAACATGGTGGTCACCTTAACATAGTGAAAGATTTCCTAGATTTTGGCACTTTTGTTTTTGCAGTAATTGTTCTCTGGAACAGCAACCCACCTGAGCGCCTTATGGCCTCCATCCTAGGTTTAAAAACTTTTTGAAAATTTGGCTTTGTCCCTTGGACTTAGGATGGAGGGTGAACCTTTCTAAAATCTGATGTGCTATTCAGAACATTTCTCTTCTGAAAGCACATCTTTCTTTCATTTTATAGTTCTTACTGTTCTTGATGTTGTATGCCATCTTGTAGAGTTGGGCAGCCTTCTAAATTAGACGAACAAAATGTATTATAATGTTGATGGAGTCACCGAAGCAGTAGGCATGAGCTTAAATGGACTCCAGAGGATGGTAGAGGACAGGAAGGCCTGGAGGAACATTGTCCATGGGGTTGCGATGGATCGGACACAACTTCGCAACTACCGTATTTTTCGGACTATAAAATGCAATGGTGTATAAGACGCACCAAGATTTCGAAGAGGTAAGTAAGAAAAAAAAGTTTTTGCCTTCCCTCAGCCCCAGCAGCACTCTCCCCCATTTTTGCCTTGTCCCAGCCCTGCTGAAGCCTACAGAGTGCTCCTGGGGGCTGAGGGAAGGTAAAAAAACCCTGCATTTTTGTGGAAAACAGCCCATTTTTCGCAAAAATGGAATGCGGGGGGCAGGGCTTTGGGAGGCCAAAAATGGCTGTATTCGGTGTATAAGTCACACTAACATTTCCACACTCTTTTATGTGTGTGTGTGTGGGTGGGGGTGAGGTGAGTCTTATACTCCAAAAAATGCAGTAACAACAACTGCATGCTTATTTCCACAAAACTTTGGCAATATTCATTCATTATTTTTCTAATCCATAATGAAAACATTGAATAGACTAGACTAATTTCTTGTCTTATTTAGAGCTCTGGAACTTCCTCATGATGTCCACTCCAAATAACAACTGGCTCAAGATCACACGGCTGGCTTTATGTCTAAGATGAAACTAGGTTTTATGTATTTCCTGGTTTCTAGCATGGTGCCTTAACCAGTCCCCAACATGGCTATCAATAGAGATTTAGCTAGAATTAAATTGCCAAGAGTCTGTTATTAAGTTAGATTTTAGTGTTAGGTTAACCTTAAAAAATATCATTGAAAGTGAACATAGTTAAATCGAGTCACATTTCAATAATCACCATGCCATCCATAGCAAGTTCTTCCCTTAATTACTTTTGTGATACTTATGTATTTTTGTAAGTGTTAGGGTGTGAAAATACATGCAATTAACAGTATTAATTACAGGAAGCTGCAACATAACTCCAACAATGTAACAGTGTAATTCTGATAAAAACTACCCCAAAAATCACACAAAAAAGTTAAACTTTCAAATTTGCCAATTTTTGTTTTGGTTGGCTGTTACGGAAAATAGAAAAAAAGGAAGGGAAGGAAAAAAATCATTCAAATATATTACTCAAAGATGGTGCTAAGCAGTAAATTAAATGAGTTTAGTGATAAGTCAGTTGGACCCAATGCCTTATGGAGAATTAGCAGTTCTCCTTTAGAAGATACAAGATATTAATGTATTAATTTTAATTTTATTAATTTTAAATTGTTTTAGTAAAAGCATAACACTATTTTGATTTTAATTTGTAATTTAGAGTGTAGCAAGAGCAAGAGCACTTAAGAATTACATATTGCTTCACCGTGCTTTACAGCCCTTTCTATGCAGTTTACAGAGTCAGCCTATTGCCCCCAACACTCTGGGTTCTCATTTTACCAACCTTGGAAGGATGGAAGGCTGAGTCAACCTTGAGCTGGTGAGAATCAAACTGCCAAAGTGCTGGCAGCTGGCAGTCAGCAGAAGTAACCTGCAGTATTGCATTCTAACCACTGCACCACCACGGCTCCTTAGAAGGGACATTCCAAATCCTCCTAGGAATTAATTGCCCAATTCTTGGTGGTTTATTTCCTTTATCTACAGTGATACTACTATGGTTCCACACAAAATGTCAATAAAGTGAACCCAGACAAATAAATCCTGCTCCCTGATCATATCTCCTTCTGGGAACAGTGAAAAGGGTTTTACCTATCATAGGTTGACAGCACTATTCTTAGAAAAGAACAGTTGATTCTCCTTCAAAGAATACTTTTTGTTCTACTTTTGGCTCCTTGAACCAGGGAATATTAATAAGTATGAGAATTGATTTGGGCAATATACCTCCCTATATTTCAGAGTATAAATGCAATTGGATTTCCAAATGTTCAATTTGGAAAGAATAAACTTTTAAATATTGTGCATGCTTTATGTGGACAGACACAAATCATGTCGTGGTGTTAAGTTTAAAATAGCTGCTCTTTTCTTGGAAAAGTGAGAAAATACACCATGTATCTGTATCAGAGACTTACATTTTCTTCTGTAATCTATTGTTTACAAACGGAAACGTTTCAAATATTTTTGTAACAAGAAAACAAATTTATTGATTTTAAAAGACAAGACACAATTTTGTTTTGAAAAACACAAGAAAGCTAGCCTGAGTTCAAGTCTGAAATATTCAGAAAAATCCTACTATCTTTAGTATGTTCCAGTCATTTGTTTAAACAACACACTAAAAGTTAATATATATTTTTATAATTATAAAAGTTCCCCAGTTATTGTACAGTACACAATACAAATTGCCCACAAACTATTATTTAGCTCTTGCCAATTTTGAGAGGACATGATATACTAAAAGATTTAGCATTTTCACAAAAATCACATCAGGAAATACGTATTTACAGAATCAATACATTATACAAAACCCATCACGTTATTCTGTAAAGATGTTTTCTTTAAATAATTAAAAAGTATATTCAACTGTAATCCAAAAACTGGAAAAGAACATTACATTATCTCACACATACAATCTACAAAAAAGTTGCTTACCTCATTTACATTATATATCCAGTCAATTTAAAAATAAAAAGATCCAATAAGTTCTACTAGTGTTTCCTGCATTTCTGTGCTTGTGGGACTGAAAAGGATAATCTTCCACTTAACAAAATAAATGATGGCAATTAATCCACCCAGGGAAAAAAAAGAAGGAAAGTAAATATAAAATAAACACAAAAAAAGAACTATTAAAGTAAGAGAGCCCTGAGTGATAGTAAGGTTATTGATTGGTAAGAACTAAAATTAACCAATTAATTAGGCACAAACTTCCCAGGTTTTTAGAAAGGCACACAAAGTTTATTTTTTAGTTTTATAACCCTCACTAGTTAATTTTCTAAAAAAAAAAATCAGATATCTAATGGAGAATCTATACTTTTTAAGGTTTAAGGGAGAAGCCTGCTTTCATTCATTTGTTTTTCATATTCAACATTGAAAATATTTTATACTGTTGTTTGAATTTTAGATGTGTACTCCAATCTAGATCTAAATATAAAATTCTCAAGCTACCTGGAGTTTTGTACACAGGCAACTTTCACTTCCAGTAAATATATTCCTTCCTATAAAGTCAAAATTAAACATGCATTTCAGTTTCCTGATTTAAAGATCTAGAACAATTTCTCTGTGCTGCTTTATTATTATTATTATTAATACTCTATTAAAGACTAATAGAGCAGGGGTGTTTATGTGGTTAAAAAAATGAGGAGTTGCTATTTAAATAGTACCTATACAGATGCTTTTTTGGGGGGGGTAACCTGATCATAAACGGGGATTCACTAATTATGCAACGTTGCAGTCCAATTTGGGTCTGCGGTTTAATCAGGCAAACTAACATTTGCCATGGAGTTTATTCCTGCAAGTCATGCTGGTCTGTCAATTGAACGGCAAATCACACAATCAAGTTACCTCATCCAGACCTTATTACGGTTAGAACAGGTTCATTTCTTCGACTTCATAATGCTACAGTGAGCACCCTAAAAGTACTCTGTTGTGTAATTTGTAATAATCTTCTCCGGATATTTTTTTTTTTAATATACGAAGCTGCTCGGCAGCAGCTCTTAAACAAGTTGAAAGAGGCTACGGGGGTATGCAAGGTTTCTAACCAACCATGTATATTAGTGTGTTTCATGATAAATTGTTAATTTAAATGAGCCATCCTTACCAATTATTACTCAGGGCTTCTAATCTCAACATAATTTAATAAACAAAAGAAAAAGAAAGCTAAAAAAGCAAATAAAATTGTAGACAAAAATTATTTAAAAACAAGGTATGTTATATCTGCCAAAAGACCCTAGGTAGTCACTTTGAAAGTGGCTTCTAACTATTTAGTAAAATTGGTAACGTAAACTTAGTTCTACTGGCACACAGAATCACTAGCAGCAATGATCAATGCATGCAAACTGAGAAGCATTTACAGAAAATCATTAGGAATAAATTCATAAACCCTTTGAGTATTGCATTTATGTTTCATTGTACATTAATTTGAAGAGCTTGAAACAAAAGAAAGGTTTGCTTTTTTATTTTTTTTGTCTTTGCATTGAACTAATGTCCAGTGTCTCTAAAATAAACATAGCGGGAGCATGGATCGTTTACTGTTAACTGCTTGGGATCAATGCACTTGAATGCTGTACCATAGCATCTGCATTCTAAACTTACACAACTTGAGACCCACCAAATGAAATGCACAGCTGTGAGCTAGGAGTTGCTACTTGTCAATTTACACAACTGCAATAATCCTGGGCAGGCAGCAAAACCAGAAGTTTTGTTCAGCCTAATTTGGGGTAGCATACATAACTTGTAGGCAGTGTCTGTCTTGGTTGGCTCCAAATCTGATCTAGAAAATGGTTTGATGTAGGCCTAATTCTTATCACGTTTTAAAAATCCGCTATATCACTTGCGGCTTATCTCAACCCGAACACTGCCTTAAATCTGGAATTCCATAAAAATACCCTTGTCTATGTTCAATAATAAACTTGGAAGTGGTAGATTATGCTAAAATAAAAGTATGATTCAACAGTTGCATGTGTAGTGGTAAGCCTGTCTGCGTACACACAAATAGCACGAGAACCTTACTAGAGGTTCTCATGCCATTTGAAAGGCAAGATACAACTTGCCTTTCAGTTGCAGAGAGTTTTGCAATAGAGTATCCAATACACTTCCAAGTCCAGACAATTTTGTGACTATGGATACATACAAGTCCTTTAGACTGCAGTCCTTGGCAACATCCAGTGGATGGTGGTGGATAACAATGATTTAACTCCAAAGTTCAAGTCTTTGACGTACAAGTTATATTTACATCTTTTGACACTAACTAATGATTTCTCAACTACCTGGAAATAATTTTTAAACAAACATTTAATTGTGAAATGTTTTCAAAGCCAACATCTTGGATCAAAAAACCTATAATGGTAGAAATACTTGCTTCTATAGGCAGTACATATTAGGGGAAGGAATCCTTTGGGCTTCCAGATGTTGCTGCACAACAGCTCCCACACATTGGTCATCCAGGCCAATGGTGAGGGATGTCAGATATTGTGGCTCAGCTACCTGTGAACAATCATATGTTCCCTACTCCTGGTAAAATGGCAGTGAATAAATTAAACTCAGATGCCTACCTCAAAGTGTTTAATGCTGAGTGTTTGCAAGAAAATCAAAACGCAGGAATCCTTAATAGATAATGCCTAGGATGGTTCACATTTACATTCAGATTATACAGGGAAATAATATGTTGTTTTATGGAAGGGGAGGTAGTCAGTGGTCTCTGGGTGAAGCACAAATCCTTGGGTTTCTTTGAAAATCAGACCTATATACTGATTCTGTTCTGGGGAGCGGGCATTGTGCGCTCAAATGATCTCAAGACTCTTAGAGATTCACATCAATTATATTTGCTTACAATGCTCAAAGGGTTAATTCAAGGCATTACCATCAAAAGAATGTTCTAATACTAGAACTAAGCATTGAATTTATGCTTCTGTTCCAGTTTTTTTTAGTCACTAACAAATAACCTAGCAACAATACTAGAATTCCTTTTCCTTTAAACCATATACACAGAGACTGACCTGTAATGCAAGAATGAGGGCCCAGTTTTCAGAAACTGGTACTGCTTTCACAAATCAGCATTAAGTTTTCTCAAAGTGTTACATAGTGTTATTTGGCCTGTCAAATCTATGAAATGATTTAATATTTTGCTGAGAAATCATTTGAAAAAAGTGTTTCTAATGTTTGTCAATACCTCGTTTTTAAATTAAAGAAATTATATGTAGACCTATACATCCTCAGTACTGTTTCAATTGCTATCATCCATTGTGAACCAAATGTGGTAACATTGCACAGCAGTACTGTAGATTTTTTAAATGGATAAATGATTTCTAAAGTAGTGTTAGAATTACATGTCATAATACAAAAATAAGCACAAAGAAAAAAAATACAGGACAGGACAAAAACAGATTAAGGTGACAGCACCAAAGATTTTGCATTCCTGAAGAGATTATGAAAACTGGGCCCCGTTTCTGAATACAAATTTTCAATAGAATTATCAGTATTGATCACTGCATTACCTGTTCAAGAGCCAAAAAGTCTTAATTAATTTAAAAAAATAGCATTTAAAACAACTTTTTAAGACAAATTGTTCTCAAATATTATTAGTTCATTTTCTTACAATGTTCCCCAAAGTGCTTCAATTAAGCTATTCCTCAATATATATATATATATTTTGATGAGTACATACTCCTTGATTATTAAGATCATACTGGATTCATGGCATAATGTGAAACCATTTACGGAACCTTCAGTGAAAAATGTCTGGCATGGCATATCAAGTACAAAGAAGCTGCAACGAGAAGAAAAAATTGGGGAAGCCCTGGTATTTGTACAGAACACTAGGGCATTTGCATGGGATTATATGAATCCCAGCCCTCACACATTTCATTTTGAAAAATGTATATAACACATAGGCACAAGTAGTACAGTGTCAGAATGCTATCTAAAGTGAGCTGGTTTATATTGAAGAGCTTCTGAAGATAATGCAAGTCAGTTGGCCGTTTGATTTATAATTCCTACTAGACAAAAAAAATATTTTAAAAATTATTCAGGGACAAAGACGCACATGAACAATGATTATTCTGATTCATGATTAACAGAAGCTCTTCTCATGTTTTTTGTTATCTGTGTTGCTGACTTATTGGAGCATTTCGGAATATATTCTGGACACTGATAGGTTGTGAAGTTTCATTGTCTGTATGGTCCACAGCAGACCAGAATTCCAGGATATGATGTTAGATAACAATAAATATCAATCTTTTTGGCACATTGAATACAGTGATCAACTAGAAGGGGAATGGTCTGGAAAATCTATCATAAAAATTTATAGCCCTGTCTCTCTCAGGAAAGTAAATTTGCATCATTTTCATTTTTCTGCATGAACAAAATCCAGTATTCAGGATAAAAGAAGATAGTAATACAGAAACACAAGTTTGTCATCCAGGAAGGATAGTATCAGTAAATAAATCATATTTAACATAGAACTTTAATAGACTCTCAAAAAAGATGCTGAAAAGTGTTTCTTTGTTTCTACATTTAATTTTACTGTATTTAAGTGTAAACATTTCATAATGCACAATGAGAGGGAGGAACTATCACAGCTTAGTTTTTTAAAAAATTGGTGAGGGGTGTAGATGTGATGGATTTTGATGGGGAAAAATAAGAACATATTCTAATAGCAGAAAGAACAAAACTATAATGAAATATATCATCATGTTTAACCAAATGGCAGGAATTACTAGGCACAATACCTAGTTCGGCCCAATTTTGCAATTCTAAGCAATTCTTAAAGCTTAGTTTTGAAGTAGAAATAGTCAAATAAAAAAAATAGTAAATATTTAGGTATTCTTGATATATGTAAAATCAAGGATGCAACCTGTATACTAAAAATATATCAAAAATTCCACCTGCTGTTCAAGCATTTGGTGATAATCTTGAAAATTGTCTTTCAAACAAACAATAAACAAGACGCTAATATTTTATATAGGTCTTGCTATAAAACCTGTAAATCTTCTTTGTGCTTTCCTTCATTTTTGGTTTGTTTTGGTCAAACTAAGGAAATTCACATGTCTTTTAAACCAATAAAATGTGTAATGCATTCTAACTAGAACAGCTTCATGAGAATAAAAGGGAAACAACATATACTATGAATGAACCATTAAATAAAATAGCAGACTGGCCCCCCATCACCATATGCACTATTGAAACTATATGCTGCTTTTTTTAAAATGTTGCTTACGTTACTTTTTGAAATTAAAAGTAGATAAGGGTTTAGAAATATATATATATGCATATATATTTATATATAAGTATATAAATTCTTGTCTGGGAATTAGCTAATCTATTCTGTTGACCTTTGACACTGTTAAAGCTAGTTTGTTTTCCACCGTTTTCCCCCAATCCCACCCCACCCCAGAAAATCTGATTAGTAATAAAGTGAAGTTCAGCTATAAAAAGAAAGAAAAAGGCTGTCACTCTAAGAGGGATAGTATATCTAATTTTCTTTTTTAAAAAAAATCTTGATATCTGAAGTATGTAACCTGCCCTTACTGTTTAGGGAATCTGAAGGAAAGAGGGGAAGAAAGAAGAAAGAAAGAAGACAGGCACACTTTGTTGAATCAATGTAAGAGTTATTAACAAGAAAATCTTAGCTTCAGTTCTGTTTAAGGCACCATGTAATAGCCGAGGTACAATGATCCCTGATGTACATTCTTAAATGGCAATGGTCCATCTAGCCACCTATTCAAATTCTACGCAATTGGGAAATAAGTACAAGTGACATGTGCCAGTTTCACTGCCTTTAAAACATTTTATATAAAATGAAATCCACTTAAGAACCAGGAATTATTCTGAGCAAAATTACAATGCAGGTTGCTACATTCCTTGCATCCTATAAACTATCTTTAACAAGAGCAGCAGGTTGAACTATCATGAGGAAAAGGACATAGAATTAAAAAGTCATCTGAAAGGAATGGTTTCCTGCATGTCCAGTTCAGCATAAGTAGCACATACACTTAAAGAAGGAATCAAGATGCTTTTTAAAAAAAACTTCAGTAGCCAACGTCCCCACTGAAGAGCAGAAAGCATCTGGGGAGTGGTCCCATATGTATATGAGGTGCAGAACCCAACAAATGCTTCTGTAACATGACCTCCACTCATTCAAAGATGGTCATGTTCTCACTGGAAATCAAAGATGCGAATCTTGTAAAACTCTAATTAAAACGAATGGAGGTTTGCACAGAGTCAGTTTTTGGGCAGAATGTACCTGAAATCAGTAGTCTTATGAGAGAGGAGCTAGTATCCCAAAATTTGAAACTGATTTAAGGAAGCTTGAATTGTCCATAATGGTATCATCTGTACCTTTATTAAGTACACATTATCATGTGCTATCAGAGCTCTCATTTATCCTGCAAACAGTGAGAATCACTCTTCCTCTGAGAAAGAAGACAATCTATGTTCTCTAGAATTATAATAAATCTTCCAATATATCTGTTGAGCACTCTGAAATGTATCAAAATAGTTATTTTCCAGTTTTCTCCAACGAAAGCTGCCTTTTAATAATAATTCTAACGCAGCTGCTATCAAACGAGCGTACCTCCAGTGTAAATCAAAGAGGAAAATTCTTGATATTTCAGAGTGCAATTAATTAAAAACCCTATTTATACGAAATCACCATGACTAACAGTTAACATTAAAATATTTTGTAAAAACTATGAAAAAAAATTAAATTACTTTTAATTATAAAGAGGACAAAAACATTAACATTAATCTTCGCAAAAATGCTTCTTGACTTTTGAAACTAAGAAATTTTTTTATATTAAGCGGCCAGTGTAAAATGATTGTATTTACCTTCCCTGCCCCACCCCAAATCTGACCAAATACATAGACCCATTCCATTTCACAACTCCAGCAAAAGTACAGATAAAATTTGACAATAGTCGACTTTCAGAAATCTTTTTTTTTTTTTTGCATCCCTTCCATCCCCTATGATATGCCCAACATCAAGAGGGCTAATACAATCTGAAAAAAGAACTTTAAATATTTGTTAGACCGCAGTATATGTATTTCCAGTCGCACTACACTGTCTGATCGTTTGAGTAGCTGTGACAATGTGCTCATTGTGAAGAGGGTTCAAAAGGTTCTGCTGTACTCCAGTCTCAAGTACCGGTTGCAGGCAGCCCACCTGAAAGGCCTGGCTAATTTCAGTCTTCTCTCGCTTGGCTTGAGGCTCTCCAGAGTCATCCAGCTCTTCATCTATTTCACTTTCAACTTCACTGCCTTCATCTGCACAAATAAAATCACCATGAATCCTGCAATCTGAAAGAGCCATGTAACAATCAGATGGAAAGGCTTAACAACTCTAGCAAAGTGTCAAGTTACTGGAATTCTGTGTCCAAATGCAATCCTAGGCAAATTACATATGTGCACTCCAACTTTCTCCTTATTAATTAGTCAGCCTTTGTATTTGTAGATGAATGCTTATTTCCCGGCAACATCTCAAGCTCCGATCTTTATATCTACTATGGGGGCTGCAAGTAAGGGAATCATCCCCTTTCTGTGACTAGAAATCACGTGTTGTGTACGTGGAAATGAATCCTTATGAGCCCAATTTTTTACCATGTTTTGTAACTACTTCAGTGGAGACTGTTATCTTACTTCCATCATGGATCACTGGGACTTGAACCAGTGCACAAGTTCAATATTGTACAGGTGGTACTCATTTAACGACCATCCAGTCTCAACATACTATGGCACTGAACAAGTGGTAATTACATTTGGACCTTAATACTTATAGCCGCCACAGCATCCTCACAGTCACAAGATTGTGATTTTCAACTTTCTGTGCTGGCTCCTCACAAGCAAAGTTAATGGAAAAGTTGGCAGGGAGTCAGAAGCCATGGTCATGCGAAGTCCTTGCTCACAAAAAGCAATCAGGACCACCATCACTAAGTAATATGAACGCATGTCTCAAAGGTGCTTGCCTTTTGAAAAAACACTTTTGGGACAACCATGACCTGAATGACTGAGAATCTCCATAGACAGTACGATCACATGGCTTTTTTTTTCCCACTTCAAACCACACTGGTAACAATGGAGTTTCCAGTCCCAATTAGTGTTGCTAAGTGACGACTACCACTATCATACCAAATTCAGTTGAAATTTGTTCATGCTGTCAATAAATTAAATTGATATTATGTTTCATTGAGTGAAAGAACCTTTGTATGAGATGCTCTTCCTCAGAATCCCACTGATTGGATTCACGCATCATGCAAATCATAATGCGACTAGACTATGGGTTAGTATGTTATATGAGACCCTCATCAATTGCAGTTTACTTAATAAAACATAGTTCAGCTATAGTGATCACTGTAGTTCACTAGATCTTTTAAAAAGGTCTCCCAACCTTCAAAGTAAGCTTACAGATTACGTAGAAATGCAAAAGAATGAATAAGTTAAGAAAACAAGGAGTAGCATACAAATCAAGTAAACAAATACATTTATAATGTCCTAATCAAGTTGAAGATCTGTAGGATGTGTAGTATACTAACCTTTGTCCATGTTCCCAGGAGACGCAGCATTTAAATCACCAAACTGTGGAAGAAAATCAAAATAGCAACTTTTAATACAATACATTATGCTAGCATTTTCCACATCAGTTAAATCCTCTATGAAATCTAATCATAACCATATTTAAAAAATGACTATGTTTTATTCACAAATGGAACAATCCTTCAGATTATGCCATTCTGCGGAGGGGGGGGAAAAGAGGGGGGTGTTTATGACAATTTGCTGCATCCAATTTGCCATGGCAACCTCAGCACGGCCAACTTGCTGCTGTGGCACAAGAGTTACACTAATATCAAAGAAATGGTGGAATAGAATCATTAAAGAAAGGATGCAAAAATAGGGACAAAATGAAATATGAATGATACAAAATAAAATATTTTTTAAAATTTATTTCAAATAATTAAATAAATTGCCCCGCAACAAGTTGGCCATGGCAAATTGCCCCGTGATGAGTTAGTTGCAGCGAGTTCTTTCCAGGATGGTTCAGGGATTTCTGGAAGTGAATCCTTCAAATTAAAAATAGTTTAGAACTTTTTCTTCACCACATACCCCCTCTTTAAATACCTTTTATAGAACCAGACCACCAAGACTTAACTCAAGATACTCGAGATAACTCAACTCATTTAATGCTAACATTTTTTTCAAGCCTTTGCGGACCCCATGTGACAACATCATGGCCCACGAGGAATTCACGGACCCAAGTTTGGGAACCACTGGCTTAGAGTAGGTTGTAAACCACTGTTTTACAGAAGCAATCTAGATCTGAAAGAGACTTGATTCTTCTGAAATGCATATCCAGCTTCTGGTTTAAAAAAGAGACTAATAGGAATGGAACCAGAGCATTCTGAAGTTGGAAATCAATGATGTTGGCTCATCTTTGGTCGACTCTAAATCATTTCTCCTAATTATTTGAGTTTCTACTGCTCAGTCTCATGAAACTATTCTGTGCACTATGACAACAACCAAAGCAATATATATACAGGTGAAACTCGAAAAATTAGAATATCGTGCAAAAGTTCATTTATTTCAGTAATGCAACTTAAAAGGTGAAACTTCTATAGACTCATTACATGCAAAGCAAGATAGTTCAAGCAGTGATTTGTCATAATTGTGATGATTATGGCTTGCAGCTCATGAAAACCCCAAATCCAAATCTCAGAAAATTAGAATATTGTGAAAAGGTGCAATATTCTAGGCTCAAAGTGTCCCACTCTAATCAGCTAATTAAGCCATAACACCTGCAAAGGGTTCCCGAGTCTTTAAATGGTCTCTCTGTCTGGTTCAATAGGAATCACAATCATGGGAAAGACTGCTGACCTGACAGTTGTGCAGAAAACCATCATTGACACCCTCCATAAGGAGGGAAAGCCTCCAAAGGTAATTGCAAAAGAAGTTGGATGTTCCCAAAGTGCTGTATCAAAGCACATTAATAGAAAGTTATGTGGAAGGGAAAAGTGTGAAAAAAAAGGTGCATGAGCAGCAGGGATGACCACAGCCTGGAGAGGATTGTCAGGAAAAGGCCATTCAAAAGTGTTGGGGACTTTCACAAGGAGTGGACTGAGGCTGGAGTCAGTGCATCAAGAGCCACCACACACAGACGGATCCTAGACATGGGCTTCAAATGTCGTATTCCTCTTGTCAAGCCGCTCCTGAACAACAAACGTCAGAAGCGTCTTACCTGGGCTAAAGAAAAACAGACCTGGTCTGTTGCTCAGTGGTCCAAAGTCCTCTTTTCTGATAAGAGCAACTTTTGTATCTCATTTGGAAACCAAGGACCCAGAGTATGGACGAAGAATGGAGAGGCACACACTGCAAGATGCTTGAAGTCCAATGTGAAGTTTCCACAGTCTGTGTTGATTTGGGGAGCCATGTCATCTGCTGGTGTTGGTCCACTGTGCTTCATTAACTCTTCATGCTTCCTTCCACAGATGAGCTTTCTGGGGATGCTGACGTCATTTTCCAGCAGGACTTGACCTGTCCATACTGCCAAAAGCACCAAAACCTGATTCAATGACCGTGGGATTACTGTGCTTGATTGGCCAGCAAACTCGCCTGACCTGAACCCCATAGAGAATCTATGGGGCATTGCCAAGAGAAAGATGGGAGACATGAGACTGAACAATGCAGAAGAGCTGAAGGCCGCCATTGAAGCATCCTGGTCTTCCATAACACCTCAGCAGTGCCACAGGCTGATAGCTTCCATGCCACGCTGCATTGAGGCAGTAATTGCTGCAAAAGGGGCCCAAACCAAGTACTGAGTACATATGCATGCTTATACTTTTCAGAGGTCCGATATTGTTCTATGTACAATCCTTGTTTTATTGATTGCAGGTAATATTCTAATTTTCTGAGATTGTGGATTTGGGGTTTTCATGAGCTGTAAGCCATAATCATCACAGTTTCACCTTTTAAGTTGCATTACTGAAATAAATGAACTTTTGCACGATATTCTAATTTTTCAAGTTTCACCTGTGTGTGTGTGAGTTTGTGTATAGCTGATGAGAACTAAATAGCTTGAAATAGATCTATACTAGTCTCCCTTTATTTATTTATCAGCACAAATGCAACACAAATGTAACAAGGCAACATAAAAAAATGGCTTTCTGCCTGGATGGCTCCTAGGGTGAGCCGATAGACAGAAAAGGGATATTGGGCATACCAGGGGTTGTGACACAATACATACATACATACATACATACATACATACATACATACATACAGCTTCAGGCTGGTGTTTTCGGCTTACACACGCTTTAAGCCGAAAACACCAGCGTAAAGATGGCGAGTGAGACCTTGCCGAAACGTTGCCAAGACAATCTCAATCTTACACGGGAAAAGACCCGAATACAACAAGACCAGCATACCTACACCCGTGAAAATCTACAAAAACACACACACACACACACACACACACATATATATACATATATATATATATATATATATATATATATATATATATATATATATATATATATATATATATATATATATATATATATATATATATATATATATACACATACATACATACATACATACATACATACATACATACATACATACATATATATATACACCACATACCACAAAGCCTTCTAAAGTTAAATATATATCTTATTTTGGAATGACAAAAAGTTACATAGTGAACATAATACTAAAAGGAACTAGATGTATTGCCTAATACTTTGTGAATAAAAGTAAATAATGCTTGTTGCCTACTTTTGAATTTATTTTCATAATGCATACTCTTCATTTTGACCCAGAAAGCAAGAGTAATGAAGTATATGAAGAAAGGATATTTGTACATTCTTAATGTCTGTGGAATATTAAATATAGTCAAATGTGTTGATGCTTCATATATAAGATATATTATTACTTTGTGCTCCAAAAAGGAACCATCACCTTTTCCCAAGTTCTCTTGAAACAAGTTTATGTTGTAACAAAAATAAAAAACCTAAACATCATCTTCAATTAAAAAATTACTATTGGGTGACATTTTTTTTACTAGGAATGAAAATATTATTATTTGTTGTTTATTTCTATGGATACAATAAAATATGTTTAATTAATTTTTTAACTCTCTTTTGAGTGTCAAACTGCTGGTAAAAAAAAAAAAACAAGGAGAAAAGTTTGAATATTTGGCAATTCAGGAAGGTTACAATTTAAAACGAAGGACCATAGATTTCAGAAATGAGAATAAGACTGTAGAAATTTACACAGGATCTGAAAGGTAACTGCAAAATACTTGATCCAGTATTTAGTGTAAATAAATATAATCAGAATGTACAAACAAAAGAAAATGAATTTCTGTATGAGCTTTGTATCGATGCAGCTTAACTGAAACTTGATGACATCCATTATATCTAAATCTCAGACGAAAGGAATTTAATTATAACGGATTCACATTTACCTCCTAGAAAATACATTTACTTCATTAAGTATAACTTAATGAGATAATTACTCCTTTTTGATGTTAAATTATCTGGTAAAGGATTCCAACTGTAGACTGACCTCTCCCATGACTGCAATAGGTGTCTCTCCTGTGGCTTGAGCAACCCGATGTTCAACTAAGTAAAACATATATTCATCATATAACAGACGGATCAGATGAAAAGAACCAAAGCTAGCAGCACTGCGCAGAGTTAAATCTCGAATCACCATTGAGCTATATTAAGATGAAAATACAAATGAAACACATTATCATCCAATAAATATGCCAGAAATTTCTGACACATCCAACATAATTCTAACGATTACATTATTTAAGCCAGGAGAGGACAATGGGTTTTTTTTTTAAAGTAAAGTTAGTTTTCTTGTCAGGAAAGAAAGGGGTGTTATACTACATGCTGAAGACTGGCCAAGCTAAAGCAAGTTGTAGGCAGGGTCATCCTTTTCTTTTCCAACTCCCTCTTTTGTCTGTCTCAAGATTTAGATAACTCTTGCCAGAAGTATAAACTAATTTCCCTAAATGGCTTTTAAGCGTGACTAAGATCCACGCGAATCTAAGGGTAGGCAACTTTGCTACCTGTGGACTTCCAACTCCCAGAATTCTTGAGCCAACATGGTTGCCATAGTTGCCCACCCTTGTCCTAAGGAGAAGGGCCCCATGTGACCTCTTGATTATCCATCTCTTATTTAGGCATTACATTTAGAAGCACTTTAAAAATTATTATATAAATGGCTCATCATATACAGCTGGACTTAACTAGCATTCTTATTATTGGTTGATGGACTGCATCTGTTTCTCTCCTTTCCCTTTAGAATACAAACTCGGCTTATAAGCAACATCAATTAAAAATGAAAACATAGCAAATTATATTTGTAAACTCAAAATATGCTTAAATGTTTTCTGTCGGTGGCAGTAGCCCCTGAGGTTAGGATATTAGAAACTGGCTGAAGCAGGCGTCTAGGGTGGTCTTCACCTACTTTCTTTCTTCTTACTTTGGAGGCAATAGAAATGGGTTACTTTAAGCAAAGAACAGGATGAAAATATAGTCTCACTAAGGCTTAATTGGAAAAGAAAGGAGTGGAAGGAAGAATGCATAAATCCAAGCTCCACTGCTGCTTATTGACACGACTTTCCCTCCCCACCCAATACTACTTTTACTAGGGATATGGTAAATTAACAAAGATATACAGCCTCATCTATTATCACTCATGGCTGAGAGCTATGATCCAGTTGGTATACATTCAAAAGCACATTGTATTTCTGTGATACTTTAAAGCAGCTGTGTCTTTTCTTGGGACTGCATACCTGCTGTGTGATTCTGACAAAAGAAATGTTTAAACACGTGGCGAACAGGTGCTACATGCCCATTTCTATGCATTTCAAAGCACCTTTTGGCCTTTGAACTCAAAGCACTGCCCTACCCTACTGGACTGAGACAAAATATAACCTCTTTACTCAGGGCACTGACCTGTAGAAAGACCACTTTAACAGAAATTGGCGTGCTGCTTTGGGAAAACTAGGTCTTCCTTCATATGGTTTCAGTGCTTGCATCATTACATTGTCAAGCCAGGCAGCCCACTGCTCCAGAGTGCTCTGCTGCTGAAGAGTCATCTTGAAATCTGTTTCTAACCGTTGTACCATGTTGTCATCACACTGGCACACCCAGGAAGCCTGCTCCTGTACCAATTCAAAAAAAGTTTAACAGAGGAGCTTCAAGTGTCTGATTAAAATATAAGTTAAAGGCGCCTAGAAGGGAAAACAATGAGTAAAAAAAAAGAGGGAAGAATAAGTACTCAGTGAACAAATCAAGGGATAGAAGACATCTGCATTTTCTTCCAGATAATAAAATAACCCTCTGCATGTTATTGCTCCCCCCCTTGTGTGTTGTCTGTGTGCATGCTTGTATTCATATGTGTACTGGGAAACTCTGGATAGGTTTTATCTCCTCAGCTTGAGGTGATGTGACTTGAAAAGAGAAGGATGGCTTAGAACAGAGATGGGCAACTATGGCAACTTTATGAGCTATGGATTTAATACCACAGGTATTAAAGTTGCCATAGTTCCCCATCCCTGGCTTAGAACAAAACAGTGAACAGCATTCCGAGCTCAATTACCTATCCCATAGGGATGCAAGGATGGATTTTTTTTTTCTGGAATTGTTTTCTCAACAGATCCCAGCTCTCGATCTTATTCATTTTTCAGATTTGATTTTTTTTCAGCCACTTCTTTCCATACACTAAACTTGATCTAAATTTGTTTACTTTTTATTAAGTCATTTGACTGGCAGACCCTATTACAAGCTCTCCTTCACATAATGCTTTCCCAACATTCTGTTGATTTGGAAAAGATTGGAAAAGGTTTCAAAGGTGGTACAGCCAAAGAAAAGGAGAAATGGAACTGCTGGACATTGGAATGTTTTAGTGGATGGGTTGCATTTTAAAAAATGGATCATTTCAAATGGGCTGCTAAACATTTTTTTCCTTAAAGCTTTGGCAGATATAGATAGATATAAGTCACAGATATATTAGCATGGGTGTTAAGAAATACCCTTCATTGTCTACAAGTCAATAGGTGAAAAGCAG